>NW_017305385.1:88613-91006 GCF_001594115.1 Trachymyrmex septentrionalis | reverse complement strand
CCCCCCCCCCTCTAACACCATATATAGATTAAATATAATAAATGTATAGCCGTCATGGAATAGATAATACTGTGCGTCAATAACTATAATGTATAGATTAGATATAATAAATATTATTATTCTCATATAACTGCGTGTTTTCCTATTTGTTAATTAGCTACAATAAATAATGTTACTAATCATTTGTCTCGTTCTCGTCTTCTACTTTTAAAACCCGCCTAATAATACAACAACCTCGTAAAGACTAAACCTTGCCCTTTCAAAGATTGCACGTGATCCATTCTCGAATTAAAGGGATTTTTCCTTGACTCGAAATTCGGACCGACGATCGCACCGCCCGTAGGAAACAGGCGTCATAGCGTCTTCACGAGACGTTGACCCATATTCCGAAGCGGACAAAAAAAAGGGTGCGTTCGACTCGCCGGTGTTTGTTTCCAGGCAAATACCTGCGAGACTAGAGTCTGACCGTCCTTCCACGCTCCATCCTTTTCTACTCCCTCCCCTCTCTCTCTAAATCCACTTTTCCGGAGCTTGGACGTAACAATGTAAACAGCATTGTAACATTTCACTATTTTAAGGTCATTGGTGATTTCGAAAAATAGCTCGAAGGCATGAAAAAGACTGTGCAAAAAAAAAGAATTGAGCTTCAATTATTCTCACTAATAGTAGGTAAAAATTTAAAAAATATTATTGCCTAAGTGATTTTGGATGACCTATCAAAGTGAAATCACCACTAAGAGCACTTAAATTATCATTTAAAGTATCATTTATCATGCCTTTCATTGCAAATATTCTATAATATTCAAAGTCTCTAGATTGTGATTGAAAGAGCACTTTATGGAATTCCAAACACGTCGACAAGTACTTTAGAAACCTGAAATGAAACGTTTGATTGCAGTGTTGAAATGTGAATAAACTTAAATATAATTAAATATACAATGCCTGTGTGTCCGGAGTGTGACAACAAGAGTATACATGGATTGTGGTTGCACTTAGGTATATTTAGTGCATAAGATAAATAAATGTGATACATTCAGATGCCACAAGGGGAAATGTTTTCGAGTATTTTCTAATTGGAACTTCTTTTGGAGACATTTTATGTCTCATCATATTTCCCATGTTTCTGAATCTCTTGGGAGCATCCTTAATGAGCATAACAAAGGATCAAGCAATGATATGAATAACGAATACGACATTGACAATTGTGAAGAATCAACCATATCTAATTTTCTGTGATGATTTCTTGATGGCGCTTATATCA
This sequence comes from Trachymyrmex septentrionalis, assembly GCF_001594115.1. Classification (NCBI taxonomy): domain Eukaryota; kingdom Metazoa; phylum Arthropoda; class Insecta; order Hymenoptera; family Formicidae; genus Trachymyrmex; species Trachymyrmex septentrionalis. The sequence goes on along the minus strand of NW_017305385.1, from coordinate 89,745 downwards.
CTTCGTTTGCGCTTTTGCCTGTAGAAAACCGTTTGTCGCTGAATTCAAGTCTGTTTTGAATTCAAGACTTAATAGTTTTGATTATAAACGTAATACTTTTTTGAACAAACCACCGAACCTTACTCAAAAAGAGATACAAAATAAATCATTAAAAATTACAGGCAGTAAAATGTCGACTTTCATTCTCATATCCTCCATGCTTGTGGGAGATATTATTTCTATAAACAATAATGTTTGGAAACTGTACTTGCTTATGCGTCAAATTATGAATATTGTGATGTGTCAAAAGTAAGAAAAGGATTATGCCAATATGTTAAAAACACTTGTCACTGAACACCTCCAGTTATTTAACAAGTTTTTTCCTGAATGAAAAAGTGAAGCCAAAAGGGCATAACTTTATTCATTATAGTACAGTTCTCAAACAATCTGGACCGATTATAAATCTTTTCTTATTTCGATTTGTAGGTAAGCACAAAGATAAAAAAAAGAGAAGCAAATTGTATCATATAAAAAAAAAAATATTACGAAAATTTTATGTATTAAGGAACAGTTAGGTTTATCATATCGTCTCATGAAAAAACTTATACCTTACAAAGATTACAGGAGTGAGGAGTCTTTAAATCATATTTCTTCCTGCGAAGATTTTTTTCTATTTTCACGTTCAGTTCCCTCAATTTTCAATGGACTTTGTCTCTTGTTGAGTTGGGTAAAAGTTTATAGTATTACTTATAAATTTGAAACTTTTGTAGTATATAATTAATATATTGTAATTTCATATTGAAAATGACAACTTTGCCATATTTGATCGAAAAAGTATTTCGAAATGATAATGGAAAAATAGGCTTTGTATATCGAATTATAGAATTTCTGGCTTTGATTCACACTTTCATGCTTATGAAATGAAATTAATTACAACTTGATTCATACAGCTGAAAGATTTGACATCTCCTTTTCCTGTAATTCATGTTTGGATAGGTAATGGTTGTATGTTTGTAATAATGACATAAATTGCACGCTTTTTATAAACTATTAGACTGGGGTAAAATTGAGTTTCAATTATTTAATATTTTATGTTGTGTTTTCTTCATTATTGAATTTAATATATGTGTATATATATATATATATATATATA
>NW_017305385.1:73783-88046 GCF_001594115.1 Trachymyrmex septentrionalis | reverse complement strand
AGAAACGCCCGGATTTGTGGAAGAACAAAAATTGGCTTTTGCACCATGATAACGCCCCTGCTCACACATCGTTGCTTGTGCGCGAATTTTTGACCAAAAACAACACACTAATGATGCCGCAGCCACCGTATTCCCCAGATCTGGCCCCCTGTGATTTTTTCTTGTTCCCGAAACTGAAGAGGCCCATGAAAGGACGACGCTACGCTACGATTGAGGAGATAAAGACGGCATCGAAGGAGGAGCTGAACAAGATCACAAAAAATAATTTTTTGAAGTGCTTCGAGGATTGGAAAAAACGTTGGACAAGTGTATAATATCTGATGGGGATTACTTTGAAAAGGACAAAATAGATATTCATGAATAAATAAATAATTTTTGAAAAAACACAAAATTCGCGATACTTTTTGAACAGACCTCGTATAATATTTACCATATATATGTTTATGTATAAATGATCATAAACATATAGTATAATTTATTATATTATGTATGTTTATATACATATTCATGAAAAATTTTTCTTATATATGTAATTTAACTATTATTGCATATTTTATTATTAAAATTTATTAAAACTATTATACACAAAAATTATTACGTTATAGATGCATTTAAAATAAAAAAGAATAATCTCTCTAAATTATTTTGAGTGAAATTTCAAAAAGAGAGTGAAAATATAGCTATGTATGGAACAGAATGAGATTTTCCTAGTAAAAAAATTGATGATTGAGAACGATGAGATTTTTATCAATTTTGTATCGTTTTTCTGTAAATTTGTATCATTTTCTATTATTGACCTCGCAAGAGCATCACGATTGATCGGATATAAATCCTATCATATTTTATCGGATTTTATAAGATTTGTACAAGATTCCTATAAAATCTGATTCAAATTAGTGAATTTACAAGCCATATTCAAAACAATAGGATTTTTCTATCGTTCTCTATCAACGTCTTTACCAAGATATAGCGAATGATAGGTTTTCTAACCTAATAAACTTTAACGATTAATATTTCGATTCGCAAGGCAGAACAATGCTTCTTTTTGCTAAACTCGTTTGTTTTGAGAAAAAACACTCGAATAAGTCTAGTTTTATCGAAATAAGGAAATCAAATTTATAACGTTTATCACTGAGATAAATCTCTTTAGAGGGATGAAATATTGTCATTCTTTTTCAATGAAACATTTTCACTCTTTTTGAAAACTGACTGTATTTTCACTCTTTTATAGTGAGATTTTATTCCAAGAAGTTCAAGAGTAGGTATTATTACTATCAAAATCGTCACTAAATTAGTTATAGTCCCATGTTGTGATTAGCTTACTAGTCCCATTCGTTCATTTTTTAAAAACATTAATATTATACAATAACAAAGACAAATAAACAAAAAAAAATCTGTTGGACTTTATTAAGTAAAAATTGTATTTACTATCTAAATGGAAATCAAATATTTTAGACAATTATAATATATACGATTGTAGAACAAAAACTTTAAAAATACAAATATTAATCGTACACTTACGTGTACGATTTTTTTAAATTGTAGCGTAATTTGTAATATAGACGCATCTAATGGTCTCACAGCAGATCGAGAGGAAGTTGCCGCTGCGAGTTCAGACACGTTTACGCATATCTCTAGCGATTTGTTTATAAAGTAGCCTCGATTATTCTACTCACTCCTATAGTTTACTAATCTCGGTCTCCCCTATTTGGTGTACCTTTTTTACCTTTGTGAGGTACTTTTTATAGGATATTATTATCGTTAAAGAGCACACATGCACGCACGCACGCACGCACGCACGCACGTTCGCACACGACATACTCACGAATATCTTTTACTCGTATACAATTTATTAGCAATTCTGCACTTAATAGTTTAAGCTACCAATCGCGTTTGCAATGTACAACAGCTCATAATAATTAGTCATAAAAATAAATATTATTGTTACGTCCGCCGGACTCACGCGACTCTTTTCTTTCATAGAGATCTCGAATTCCTCGAAACACTAAAATTTTATATTCTTTCCTTTTTTTTCTCTAGCTTAAAAACTAAGAATCCGTTATCTCCTCGTGAATGTCGCTCCGAGATAAAAATCATATGGAAAGCGTAAGACCGGCCAGATTAACGCCAAGATTAACGATCAAGTCGCGAACGATTCTCGCGAATTCGTAATTATAAAATTTAAGAAACGGCACGCTCAGGGGTAGATTCTGGGTGGTTCCGTGGCGACGATGCATCCGCGACTTCTCGGCGCCCGAGACGCACGTTTCCCCATAAATCTTAAGGTCATAAAATTTTGGAGTTTCATTTTCCCACTCTATCGATTCCTGTCAACATCCTTTCCTCCCCCAAAATCTTGACCAATCTAAGAACAAAAGAAAATCCTACTACCACCCAACGAAACCTATTCCACCAATCCAAATTTGAGTAATCTGGGGCGATTAGTATAAAAATCGCGATTCAGCAACTCTTGCCTCAGATAGATAGCAGATTTTTCTCTATCCGGAGTTCCGGAGTTTTACTTCTCCCAATAGAGACAGTGAGTCGGTCACAATACTCAAAGTCGATAAAGTCAGTGAGTTGGTCGCGTTATTCAAGTTCCCGATAGAGTCAGTGAGATCAATAGTATCATCGGGATCAAAGGACTGTTTCCCGATCGAGGAAGTCCGTAACTGAGTAACATCGAAGCTGAGTAACATCCGACGCCACCTTCTCTGCGGTTGGGCCTTCATCGCCAGTAAGTTTGCAATTATTATTTTATATCAAGTGGTCGCTCCACGTCTTCCCCTTTTTTTTTCTCTTTGAGGACCCATTAAAAATAAAATTTTTTAGTGCGTTCACGCCGTCCATTCGCCCCTCGTCGCCGCCGCCTGACGAGAACCACCCGATCGCGCCGATTCGCCGCCCGCGCCCGGATTTCTCACTTAAGCCAACCGACACTCTCGGAACCAACTCCCTTCATACAATTCCCCTTGGCAACCCTCTCTCCACCCCTCGAAATTTCATATTTCCCAATATCAAATCCATCCCCGATTTCCCCTGCTGATTTCCTCCCGCATCCACCATCACCCCCTCCAATTGATACCACCCCCTCAATCCCACATAATGACTACTCTCCCGCTGCCCCCTTTCCTCTTCTTTTCCATGATGCCCAGGAACTCCTAGAGTACATGGCACACTTTACCCCCTCCAACCAAGATTTGGTAGTCGTGAGGATCGCAGGATCCGACAGCCTTTTCTCGATTCCGATAGCGTCCCTTGTCCCCCTCGACCTTTTCTCCCTCAATCTCTATGATCCTAGCCAGTACTAATAGCACCTCCCCTCTTTTCTTCCTCTCAAATCTACTCACCTCTTTCCCTATTTATACTCTCGTTATTCTCTCGTCATTTTCTCCTCCCTTCCATTCTCCTATGACACCACACACACATACAGACACACACACACGCACGCACGCACGCACGCACGCACACACACACACACACACACACACACACACACACATATCGATAAACGTGTACATATAATCAAGAAAACCAAAAATTGTATTATTGTTTTTAATCTGATAAAATTATATTTATATTCAAAATGTATCATTCCAGTTTTTTTTCTCCTTAATTATATCATTATAAAATTAACTTCCCGGTAGTCTTTATTTAAACAATATCTCTCCTCGTATTATTCGGTTCTCTCGCGATTGCACTTCGCCTTCTCCCCGGTCACTCGGATTAAGTTCCATGACCGAAAGTCAGGGCATACGGCCGTACTGGCGCAGCTGGCATTAAAGTGCGCCCCCTCTCGGCACACTGACCCAGTTTGGGCCCTTTTTCGAAGTACGTCCGACTCATGTGTCCGTTTCGCGGAGCACGAGCAGAGGTTTCCGCTTCGTCCTCCGTTCGATCCCCGGCTCGTTAGGAGCCTCAGGACGAAGCGAAGCGCCTCCCGATTTGCGTCGATCCTTCCTCACGGCTCCCTTGCGGTCCGGAGCCCGGACACGACCAAATCGGTCTAACAATTCGGTTCCTTGTTGCGTTCACCTCAGTTCCTACATTATGTAGTACTAATCTTTAAGTTAATAATAAACTACACTTTTAATATGACATGCCTCAATCTGTATTTATTTTAGCATCGTAAGACCTCGTACCTACTTCCACCCCTCGTCAGAGATCGCATATGGTCCGGTCTCGAGTTATAAGGGTTAAGTTCCTTGACTCAAAATTCGGACCGACGTTCGCATTACTCGTTGGAAACAGGTGTTATAGCGTCCCTTCAGGACGTTAATCCATTTTCCAGAGCTATAAAAGGTGCGTTCGAATCGCTCCATTCCTTTTCTGCAGATGCATGTAAGACAAAGCGTCTGCTCTAACGTCCTTCATATACTCCATCCTTCTTATTCCTTCTTTCTCTAAACCTATCCATACATATGATCAGAGCTTGGACATAACACATACACAAAATATATACATTAGAACTTGTCAGAAAACTGACAAAAAACTCATACTATAGATGGTCAATGGCAAATGAAAATATATTTCGCAATGTTAAGACATCTAATGACTGTTGGTATCAATAATTAAAGGATCTTCGTCTTGTTAGTAAAATTGTACAGCAAAAGAACGTCGGAGTATGATTATACATTGGTGTCCAGAACAAAATATAATGCATTACAGCTATAAATATAATAATGTAAGATTATAAGAATGACAGAAAAATCTGATGAGACAATACAATATTGATATGAATATAAGTAAAAGTTAAAAATGTACAATATAAATCTATGTATTCAATTAAAATAATTAACATAAATAAATACATAAATTCATATTTAATAAAAATTAAATAAGAAAAATACCTTTCTTTATTGTAGTTGAGAGTTCAGTCCAAAAAAATTAAATAATATGAAAAAAGTGCAATAGACAATGCGATGAGAGACAGATTGATGTCTCTTATCTCTTCGACGTTGTTAGACAAAATAAATTAAATTTTCAGAGAAGGAAAGTAAGTTAATGTTAGGAAATAGTGGGAAGCGAGATTAAAGAGGGGGGATAGATAGAAGGAACATAGAAGGGAAGATGTATAGAGAAAAAAGAAAGAGAATTATAAGGGAGAAAGGCATTATATGATTTGTGAATAGGGTTCTGGTAATGAATCAGTATCATTTTGTTTATTTAAATCTTGTCTCTGTCTTTTAATATAAATCATTTCAGATATCGATCTTTTGTTATAAAAAGACTCACTGTCTAAAAGAAGACTCACGTCTTTACATCATTCCATCTAAAATTATGATATTAAAATTAATGCGATGATCGGATATAAAAAGATGGAGAATCTCTTTTTATTGATACCCGAAATGTGTTCACGCAATTTAGTAACTCAGTTTTCTCTTTGTTTGGCTAATATAGCTGGCTTCATAATCATCACATGAGATCTTATATACATTTTGATTCGAAAGCAATTCCAATCCTTACCTCTCTTAATAAAATTTTTTAAGGTATTGGTGATGGTGAATGCTAGTTTACAATGAAATATGTTAGAGATAGGTAGAAAACTTTCTGAGATAAAATGTACATAGGGAATTCTAAAATATTTTTCTTTAATTTGTAAATTATATGTAGTATTTTTATTCAATGTATGAAATTTTAATCTTTTTTCTGTTGTAGAAAAAATAAAAGAAAGAGGATAACCATTTTCAAGAAAAGTAGGAATTGCGTCAATTAAATTTTTTTGTTGAAAGCGGTGTGACAGAATATTTTCTAAAGAACTAATAATTGTCTTGTCTCTTTTCTGACAAAAAGGATGATTCGAATAGAAATTGAGGAACCTGCTAGAAAATGTTGCTCTCTCTCTCTCTCTCTCTCTCTCTCTCTCTCTCTCTCTCTCTCTCTCTCTTTGTGATATATATCACTAATTCTCTGATTATCAATGATAATGTTGTATCAAAAAAATATATTCTGTCGTTAACAGATCTCTATAGTAAACTGTAATCTTGTGTGTAAAGAATTGAAAATGCTCAGTGTACTTATGATCGTATCCGATGGAAGTGCAAGAAAGATGTCATCAACATATCGGAAATAAAACAGTGGTGGTTTGTAATTTTGTGAGCGCCACTTTTTCAAAATCTTGCATTACAATGTCTGCAATTATGGGCAATAACGGTGAACCCATTGAAATGCCAAATACTTGTTTATAAATTTTTGATTAAATAAAAGGTTAAATTTAATATAAAATTTAATATAAAATTGACTGCAATAATAAATTCTTCTTTAGAAATGTTTATCCTCATATGATCCCATCTTTTTTTACTGTTTTTAATGTTATTGATTGCTAAATTAATAGGTATATTTGTAAAGAGAGACACAACATCAAAAGAAGTCAAAACATAGTTAGATTTTAATTGTTTGCCATTTAATATGTTAAACAAAACATGAAAGCTATCTTTAATGTGACTTGGAGCATTTTTGCTATTTTTGATAATGTTATATAAGTAATGAAAGGTTATACAGTGGACTGTTTACCAAGATACAATCACTCTCAAAGGGTTATCAGCTTTATAAATTTTTATTAATCCATAAGCCCTAGAAATATTGCCATCCGTTGTGAGCAATCTTCGATATGTGGAATCCTCAATAAATTCCTTGCACTTCCTTCTCTTGAGTAATACACGTAAATTTAGAGGATCGAAGAACTGTAAATACTGATTGGTATACAACAATTTGTTTGCCAGAAGTCATAAATGAATTGCGTAGAACAAATCGAAATCGTCGCATCATCCTTCATCATGACAACGCCAGCTGTCACACAGCACGTCAAACCGTTGATTTTTTTATCCAGTAATAATATCAAATTGGTGACTCATTGTCCGTATTTACCTGATTTATCACCTAATGACTTATTTTTGTTCCCAAACATTAAAAATAAGATGCGTGGTGAGCAATTTGAGTCGCCTGAAGCAGCTGTTGAAACATTTCGTACACTGATTTCTGAGGTTACAGCCTTAGAGTGGAAAAAATGCTTCGAAAATTGGTTCAAGCGTATGCAAAAATGTATCGATTTTAAAGGCGAATAACTTCGAAAAACAATAAAGCCATTTACCGAATTTTACATTGTTTTTTTTCATATTGTTTGCAGAAACTTTTCCAGCAGTCTACGTACATACGAGAAGAAGGAAACGCATCGGGGAAGAAGAAAGTAAATATACAAAGTAAATATACATGGTAAGTATAAAATAATAAGTATAACGCGCGACCGCACGCCGCGATGCGGACTTCGCACCCGTAATTTCCTTGCGCGCTATGACCCGTAATTTCCCACTACGTAATTTCACACATTCTGCAACCAGTGACGTCATGCCCTCCTCTTATCATAAACCCCAATAGTGGAATTTCTCGTGACGTCATCTCCCACCCTACTTCCAGCAAGATCATCTCCTCCTCTCATCGCGGACCCTCCGCGCCCTATGATGTCATTCCCGTGACGTCATCTCCCGCACATCCCGCATCCAGTGACATCATTTTCTCCCACCCGCGTGACGTCACTCCCTCTTCTCCCCGTGCTACGAGATTTCCCCGCCCCTCACCCCTCTCGAAAGACTTAAGTTAGAATCGGTATATATATATCTACTATTGTCAAATAATGACATTTTTGTATAAAAAATATAGTTTCAGTTATTCACAAGTAATTTACAAGTTAAAATTAGTTTACAATAAATTGTATCATTTTCTAACCTGTATGGATAATTAATCGCGAGTTGCATCTTAATTCTTGTCTTGTACTGTTTATTGATGTTGTTGAAGTCGATTAAGTATTGATCAAGGTTGTTTTCAATGTATTGAACGTCAAGATACTCGAAGGGACCATCCAACCAAACTCTTCGATCCCTTTGCCATTGATAGCCTCGATAAATAAGGGCATAAAATGGTGAAATATGGTCTCTCAATTCCTTAATACGTGGGTACAAGGTTAAAGGAAATTGAAACAATGCCTCTTCAGCATTTATCCACTTGGCTTTCTGCTCCATGCGTTCCAATTGTTGTACTATCTTGCGTATATCCTCTATGTACTCCTTTATGTGTTTTACATCATCCATGTTGTTCATTATTATCAATCTAAAAATTGTTACGGCTTGGTTAATTAATTTGTTCATTTTACCATACGTATGAATATATAATTATAATTAATTCTCAACTACATAAGTGGGTCATTTGAATCCAGGTGAAAAGTTTAGTTTGCTACTATTTTTGTATAGTTAATATTGCTGAGTTGAAGTAAGGGGTTAAAAAGCTTTCGCTATCAATTGCTGTAATGCAATAAAAACTTGGGTTGAGTGACTTATAATTAGACAAGTGTAAATCCGACAAATGTAAATTTAATTTTTGCTGAAAGTAAAAATTTGTTTTTAATAAGTGTCTTTTTTAGTGCTGTATTTAAGTATATATGTTGTCTTCTTTTAATTGAAACATTTCTTATAATTAAGATATTGTGAAAAAAAGAATTTTGGGAGATAGGTGTCTTGGTGAAATAATCACTCTATTTTCTTAAAATTATAAAATCGTGAGTAAATAATGTCACACTCATTACATATTTAATATAATATATTTTTATTGCATTTTTTTAAGAACAAAGTACTCGACATACTTTCAGTATCTTTTTCCCGAGCATGTATAAAAATGCCCCCACTTCAGTCGTGCAAATTATTGAAATGCTTTTTGGGATGAATTAATATAACGCGTTTTTTTTCTTAAAATTTCCGTTTACTTCTTTTCAAAACATTATGTATTTTTATTTGTATCTTTTTTCATCATAAAGATACGATTTAAAAAAAAACTAGTTATTGAGTTCTTTTCAAAAATTGTACTTTAATATTTTTGGCATAACTTTTTCAATTATTATCAAAATCTTTTTATGTTTTGATATCTTGATTTTATACATTCTGGCATTTTATTAAAAAAAAATTTTTCATTGAGATTTGTGATAATTACAGAGTTTGTCAAAAACGCTGTGAGTGACTTGGGTCCAGACATGTAAATTAAGACTCTAAAATGGGATATGTAATTGAGGATTAAAAATAACTTTGCAAATATAACATACATTGTAATTATAAGAGAGAGTTCTAAAAATTATATGCAGCTCACGGAGAGTGACGATTTTCATCATAAGACCATGTGTCTTTTACAGAATTACTATACGTTCGGCTTTTCTCCGACTTGTACTTTTTTTCGGGAGTTCGGGAGTATCCAGTCGATTTTTTAACATATTCGGGATATATTCTTTTTGTTATTCATTTTAGAAATTAGCAGTAAAGGAAAATAACTATTAAGCCATAATCGCATATAATTTACATGAAAATCATTAATACGTAGTACAGTATAATATAAGCATAAAATAAGACTGCTAAACCAATAAGCATCAATCATGAAGTCGCCATATTGATTTATATAAAATGCTCATTAATCATTGTGTGATCGACGTAATACAGAATAGGATTATGAGCACTGCAGGTAATATGAGCACTCTTTATATTTCTATAACTGTTGGTACTAGTAATGCCAACTATTCTAAAAAGATGCATCTTCGCGGCATTCCAATATGTTGCGAAGTTTGAACTAAATTTACTTCAGATATTTATCATATTAAATAAGCAGGTATGTTAATTTGTATTTCTTAAGTTTTTTTCGCCTAACTTCACACAGGTCCTCAATCTACATTGCAATAAGATATTTTATTCTGCGTATTAATATTTAAAAGTAAACAATATTGATAATATTAACATTCTAATTTCACAAAGTTTCGAGACCATTTTATTGACTTATTAGACACGATAGTTTTTCGAAAAAATATGTACAGTCGTTTATTAGGATGTTTATCACACTGAAAAAAAGAGTCTGGCGAGGGATCAACTATTACGGCAATCAGTGTACATTTCTTTAGAATTTTGCGACAGTACAGTAATAAAACAGGCAGTCCTAACAATAGCAGTACTAACAATGTGCTAATAATATGCTAGCAGTAAAACCCGTCGCGAAAAGTGTGTCAGTGATAATCATCATTCAGATTAATAGTAAAATTATTTGAACTAATGACAAAATTATACGGACTCAACGGCATTATCACTATGGATTGATTTTACTACTTGAATAAATATTAAAAATTAAAATTATAAAATTATAAAATTAATGTACCATTAAAAACATTACTAGCCAGTGATAAAATCCTCAGTGATAAAATATTATTATTGGCAAGAACTCATTCAGCTTGTTATAAAATACTATTAAAAACGCCATTTATTTTCAATAATTTTTTTAATGATAATTGTAATAGTAAAATCATCTGTTTCTACGCAACGGGATAACAATACATTGACAATACTTGACAATATTGTGCGAAATAGATAGCAACACATAAGAAAATAATATTAATAATGCAATAGTAATAAAATTGTATAGTAATAAAATGTATTGTCATAATTAGCAATCACTATATATTTTTTTAGTCGTGGTAGATCCCTCCAAGTCGAGGAATAGTTATTAAATGGTAAAATAATGCCAATTGGATGTTTGGTTTATATAACTAAAAATGATGCTATTTTTACAAATATTTAATAAATATTATCAAACTATTATCATTCGGTAATATTTATTAAATATTTTTAAAAGTAATACTATTTTTGGTTACATTAAGCAAATATTTGATTAATAATTGTATGGAAATTAGTAGCTGTATAAGGCCGGTTCTAATCTATGGGGCTAGAGGGGAGCGCGGGGCGCCGGGGGGTACTCGTTGGCGCGGGGGCGCGAGGCGCGGGGGGGTACTCGTTGGCGCGAGGGGCGCGGTACTTGTTGGCGTGGGAAGTCCCGGCGGCATCGCTGTAATAGGACCCAGGTCGGTTGATTACATAAACAATGCATTTCTTTTTTTTTCATCCGTCGCCGCCGCCGCCATCGCTGCTACGGTCTCCGCGTCCACCCCAAAAATGCGTAGATAACAAGGGTTCGCACGTTAGAGAAAGATAGAGCGTGCACGACGCTTTACATGACACAATTATTATCTGACATTTTTTATGACACATTTTTTTTCAATACGGTTTTTTATTAGCGCGTCGAGGCATAGGATGGATAGAGAGTAAAATAAAGTACATATATAAAATGATGAAAATTTTTTATTCGCCTCTTATTACATCATGTTTTTTCTCATATTTTATTACATTTTTTTCGCGATCGACAGCGTTCGAATGCAATCGACGGCTCGAACATGGCTAGCTATGGGTTATACTTGATGGCATTGATGACGTTGATGATGAACATGTTGGCGATTTTGATGATGTCGATAAGGAACATGTTGGCGATTTTGATGCTTTTTCACCTGGACATTCCCAATATCTCGCTTTTTCCCTCGATGGTGGTGGTGCACTTGGCGGACCTGGTGACAAGGGACGGTACCCCCTGCGCTCGATCGATTTTCGATGTATATATTCTTTTACACGATCCATGCCTTATCACTCATAATTGAAATTTACGATTGAAAGAAAAAAGTTATATACACTGTTTATATATACTATCAGGTCGATGTCCCATCGCGACGCGTTAAGAGAAGCGCCGATGTTTGGCTGCTAAGCAAAACATAATTCTTCTACAGTAAAATGAAAGTGATACTCCAGTGAAAAGTATGAAATCACACTGCCCTTAAATTTCTTCGAAGAAGTGTCGATAACGATTTTTTTCTGAGAAGAGATAGCGAGAGAGATCGATGACATGTAGCAACGCGTTAAAAGAAGCGTTGATGCTGTTTATATAAACTAGAATCGCTCGCAATGCCGCCTTATCTACTTCTAAGTAAAGTATGACCCAATAGGCAAAGAGACAAAGAAGTCACAAATGAAATATATAATGAGTTATAAGCACTCAGTTCCGCAGTTGGTGCCCTGGAAGACGAACGAATCGGTCGCAATAAGAATAGTGGAAAAAAAGTATGGTTGATCATCGTGCGAGCGTTGAGGACATAGTCAACGTAGTCGAACACATTAGAAACGTGGATCCGGAACAGTTCGCGAATATTAGAGATGAAGTGTTCGAAGTGTTAAAAGAAATGGATGTAGATTTTGAAGAAATATGTAATGGACCAAGATTCCGACGAAGAAGTGCTATCCGACGATAACGGTTATGTTAGCGACTTGAGCGAGCGCGATACGGATCACGCAGAAAAATTTGTACCGTCTCCAGAAATACGCGCACTGAACGGCAGTACTAAACACTGCATGATCCAGTGCTACTATACAACGGGTGATGCCTTAAATGTGTATGCAACATGTATGATACGTTTGGCTGACACCGATGTTGTAGGAATGTATTTTGTAAGATAGCACGATATCGATTATATTGATGCGCTAGGCGGCCGGTCTTGTACGAATTGTAGAATGCAAATGTACACTATATTTCCATGCAACAAGTGCCCATATTGCACACATTGAAAAACTATTGTGAACAATATTGTGAGCGAGACGCTACTGAAAAATATGTGGGAAGACTCTAACGTAGATGATGTGTTGTATGTTCTCGGTAATCTGCAAAAAGGAGACATAGGTGCACGAATATCGCCAGTGCAATTCCTATGTGAATTAGGTATACGTGGTGAGAAACATGAAACAGTTATCAGAGAGCCCGTTTCTGACTGGTCTTTACTCGCGCGACAGAAAGTGTATCCACGGTTATGAGACAAATGTTACGAGGACGATGAATATGAAAAGAGACATTGGTGGAATATAAATGTCAATATAATAAAGGACCATTATTAATGGGCGAAGAAAATCGCAGATAAGAGCCAAGATAGGTGTATCTGCATTAAGATTCCTGCAGGTAGTGAAAAGTGCGTCGAACTGCTGATTATTTACAATATATGGATGGAGTTTCGTGATCGCGATCTTGCACTAAAACTATTTATCGACAGATGCGACAATCAATGCTTTGAGTGTGAACAACGCATTTTCGCAAACAAACATAATGAAAAAGTGTTAGAACGTTATGATTTTCTAGATATGTCGCGATGCTGCAACGTGTGTGAACGTGCAAGTGCTCCGTGGAAGAGTGATCTAAAGAAAAAAAAATGGAAAATTACGAGCGAGTGGAACGCGAACTGTTGGAGCAGTGCAGACAGGTCGCTACTCTGATAGAATGTTTCGCGTGGCTGCAACGATGCGACGAGTTCATCGAGCGGCTCGAAGAGCTTTGTCGTGCCAAGCGTCCGAGTCTCACCGTTGGACACTGACAATCCATGGTGGCGAGGATCGCGGGTGCAAAGACATAATTAGAGCGACGTTTCGTGCACGTTGGTGGCGGGTACGCGAGACGCGACGAAAGATCTCTCGTCTGGCGAGAGATCGACGCTGCGTTTGAAAGTCGTACATTGACGGGTGCTGTGATCAACTCGATTATATCGAGTCGCGGTGGTTTTTGGAAGACGCGAGAGAAATAGTGCTCGAACGTGTGCGAGACGCCGTAGAAAGACACGATAGTGCAAAAGTGAATACTTCAACGGCGAGTTTATGACAAACATCAAATGTGACATTAAGAGTATAAACATTAAGAACCGCGAGATATACCGATACACCGATTTGCACGAGTGGTACGAGCAGCATATCATCGAATCCACATTGATCGAAGAGTTCCAGGAACGCGATAGCGGATGGGCATTGTCGCGAATCCTCAATTTGGTAGTGAATATGAACAAACTAAATCCCATGCGCGCGGGATATTACTTCGAGGTGCCGCGAGAAATAGCGACGAAATGAGCAGTGATCAATGTTAGAACGACGGACAATGCGTGGTCGGTGGTTGCCGCTCTGTATCCGGCTGAAAAGTATACGAAGCGAGAGTCATCGTATTTGCATTATACGACGGTGTTGAATCTTGCGGGTATCGAATTTCCGATAAGTTGCCGTCCCCACCACCGCCGCCGCCGCCGCTACCACACACATATACACACACATATATGGGTAATTCTTTTACAAACCGAACGGATTTTGATGAAAATTAATCGGCATCTCTTCGATTTGACTGAAACTTTTTTTACGGATTCTATGTCGAAAAAAAAGAGATACGTGTCCGAGGAATTTTTTTTTATTTGCATATTTTCGATAATACAAGTGATCGAACATTTGAGAATGGCAAGTTTTTTGGCTTGGAGACTCATTTTCATAAATCCATAGGTCCGAATCTTTAAGAGCTACAAAATTTTCACCAATTGCACTTTTGTAGCTGAAGGACTGAACTGTAA
>NW_017305385.1:64703-72943 GCF_001594115.1 Trachymyrmex septentrionalis | reverse complement strand
TATATAAATATATATATAATAGAATATTATTACCTTCTCTCTACTTTCTTATTCTTCCTCTTCCTCCTCCTCCTCCATTCCAATCATCAGGGCGCTTAATACATGTATACCTAGATTCATATCGTTGATCTGGTCAAATAAACGTGATACTGCCTCTGCGGGATACTCCACTGGAGGAGAAGGAGGAATCCTGGAGGAAAACGCCTCCGCCGTAGTCTCCGCCGAAGTCTCCGCTGAAATCTCGAAGGAGGAGGCGTTTTCCTCCAGGATTCCTCCTTCTCCTCCAGTGGAGACGCTCTCTTCCTCCTCCTCCTCTTCCTCCACCGTCTCATCAAAATTGCCGATGAGGCGGTCAAATTCGCTTTTATTTATTTGGACTCGGGTCATATCGTCCACCTCATCGATCGGCAATTTCGATGAGACGGTGAAATAGATCGATTTGACCTACATGTAGTCTAGTTAAGTCAATCGTGATATAGGAGGAGGAGGAGGAGGAAGCAACTTCCTCAACCTTTTTGCAATTTTTTTTGCTACTCATTATTATATGTAGCTGCACTAGAAAAAAAAATTCACTATTACTAACACTTGATCACAAAACATGCAAAAGTATTCTACCATTAACGCTAAATGGTAGAACACTTTTGCATGATACTAAAAAAAAATCGTTCACAGTAAAAATTCACTATATGATTTGAAAAAGAAAGACACGAACCTCTCACACGTCAAACTCAACAAAGACTGACGCTGAAAAGCATCCTTTGCTGCGACGAAACTGCTAGAGCGGCCATTGTATATTAAGCACTTTAGATCATAAGTGTTGTCAGACTATGAAATCCTAGACGCGTTAAAAGAAGCGCTAGCAGATGTTTACATAAACAGAGTTTATATGCGCTGTGATAGCGCGTCGAGGGATAGGATGGATGGACGGATGGAGACTAAAAAAATAAAGTACATATATAAAATGATGTGGATGAAAATTTTTCTATTTGCCTCTTATAACATCGTGTTTTTTTCGTATGTATTAAAAACTGAAGCTAATAGCTCGCAATTGATGAGCTGACGTCCATTGAAGAAGTCGCTGTCGCGTATGGCGTTCTCAGACGTATTGGAGAATCGCGTATACTTTGCATCAACCGTATCGACGAGTCGGGCTAATCGTTCGAACGTTACATTGATACACCCGTCAAAGTCAAACATACGACGTAGCGTCGTTTCAGTCATCGTAATGCGTATCGGCAAAGAATTGAGACATATGAGCGTAGCATCGTTCAGCGTACAAACTCTAACGATTAGCGGCCCAACACTTATAAAATTGTCCTTGTATTCGTTTCGAAGCATTTTGTAAATATTCCATCGCTGCTCGTAGAGATTCTTCCAGGTTTCGAGAGACAGCGGCAGTTCATGTCCGCGATGATCTCCCAGGACGATCTCCACGTAACTCGGTGGGCCAACGTTGATTCCAATTTCCAAAAATTTATAGCCCGTATTCGTCAGATCGTAACGTCTGCTCAGTAAACGCATCGCACGATGCTGCGGACTGCATACATACATAATGTGAAAAACATTTCTTTTGTGTATAGAATGTTGAAACTTACATGTTATATGTATCATTCTTCACGTCATACGATGCGCTGCTCTCTTTGGCGAAGTACATTTTTTTAACCGTTCGTACAAGCGGGTATCGCAAGACTGATTGCATCCGCGTAAATTGTGATGTATATGGTAATAATAATCGAAGAGGGGAAACAGACCCTCCCCACTTTTTCCAAGAATTTCAAACGTGTCGCGACATGTTTTATCACGTCTTTCTACATATTCTTTGTCACAAGCTTATACGTACATTCATACATACGTTTACACATATACGTTTATACATATACGTTTATAAATGTTGCGTCACTGAATGTTATCGATTTATTATTTTTTTGTTGTAATCTTTTATGTCTTTTCGGATTATATTCTTTTTACATCTGAGAAGGGCTCAATCCAGCAGCCGAAACTTGTTTGTTTTATATATTAATATACGCCGTTTTACTTTTTATTTTATGTATCTATGATTATTATCTTTAATTAAATATATTATGCGTCGACTCTTCTTCGCCATTTATTTTGTTTAAGATGTATTTTTCTTTGGTTATTGGTAATACATCCACGTCCTTCATATGCGTCCTTCATATGCTGTAGCGATTTCCTTAATTATAAAATGCGCGTCGTAGCCCGATAAATTGTGGAAAACGATCGGAATATATAATGAATTTTTATAATTTAAATTACAATTTGAATGCGCAGGACCGCGGTATCTACCGGTTAAGTGGCAATGATCGCGTACCCGCGTATCGTCCGACGCAAACGGTTTCTCGCAAATGTGATAACGCGTCGCGCTACGGTACGCCTCCCATTATTCTTTTGACAACGTTACAATGGGCACGTTGGCGGATACGATATTTTTCACGCGATGCGCCAAATCGTTGAGTTGTCGCGCGAACCACACTATACAATCTTTATCGCGACGGAACTGATACGAAGATAACGCGTCATCGTAAGAGCAACGCACGTAGTAGCCTATGATGAATACCTCATGCCGTTGATACGCGTACGACGCATCTTCTCTGTCGAGTTCCGTTTTCCGTAAAACGCACTCTAGGCGTAGACGACGAATGGGACGCGCTCCTTGTTGCAGTGGTTCCCAAATTCGAGCCACTTTTCGTCCTCGCTCGGCAGTCGAATAGCGCAATCGTTGATCTTCTGGCAGTCCATTGTGTGCGACTGCAATTTCTCATTCGTGCTGAAGTAATGCAAGCATCTGAAAATAACAAAATTATAACAGTTACCTATATTTTATTAATAAGATGGGAAATTATAATAATTTTTTAAGGTGTACATACCGATCGCAGAAATATTTCTTGTGCTCTTTTTTGCTAAGTTGCGAGCTCACGAGACGCAACAGGTTCTTGATCCACGCAAAGTGGCCGACATCGTCGTCGCGTGGATCTTGCATGTATAGGAGATTGACATGCTTGTCCTTCTTGTCACTGGTGAGCCGCAGAAGAAGAACTTGTTTATTCTCGATGCCGTATACATTGATCGACAGCGCGTTCAACCGTTCGAATTTCGGAATGTCTTTGAACGTTATCGGAAATTCGATACCCGCGAGATTCAGCACCGCCGTATAATGCGGATACGATGACTCTCGCTCCGTATACTTTTCAGCCGGATACAGAGCGGCGACCACCGACTACGCGAAGCACACATTGTCCGTCGTTCTAACATTGATCACCGCTCGTTTCGTCGCTATTTCCCGCGGCACCTCGAAGAAATATCCCGCGCGCACGGGATTTAGGTTGTTCACATTCACTATCAAATTGAGGATTCGCGACAATGCCCACCCACTGTCGCGTTCCTGGAACTCTTCGAGTGATGTCAACGTGGGTTCGATAATATGCTGCTCGTACCACTCACGCAAATCGGTATATCAGTATATCTCACGGTTCTTAGTGTTTATACTCTTATTAGTACGTTTATCCTTCGTCGCAAACTCGCCGTTAAACGCAGTGTTCACTTTTGCACTACCGTGTCTTTCTACGGCGTTTCGCACACGTTCGAGCACTATTTCTCTCGCGTCTTCCAAAAACCGCCGCGGCTCGATGTAATCGACGTTGACCACAGCACCCGTCAATATACGGTTTTCAAACGCGGCGTCGATCTTTCGACAGACGAGAGATCTTTCGTCGCGATTTGCGTACCCGCTACCAACGTTCACGAAATCGTCACTCTAATCGTATCTTTGAACCCGTGAGTCGCGCGATCCTCGCCAACATGGATTGTCTGTGTCCAACGGTGAGGCGCGGACGCTTGGCACGACAAAGCTCTTCGAGCCGCTCGATGCACTCGTCGCATCGTTGCAGCCACGCGAAACATTCCACCAGTGTAGCGACCTGGCTGCACTGCTCCAACAGTTCGCGTTCCACTCGCTCGTGATTTTCCATGTTTTTTTTTCTTTAGATCACGTCACACTCTTCCACAGAACATTTGCACGTGACTCGTTCACACACGCTGCAGCGTCGCGACATATCCAGAAAATCATAATGTTCTAATACTTTTTCGTTATGTTTGTTTGCGAAAATGCATTGTTCACACTCAAAGCATCGATCGTTGCATCTGTCGAAAAATAGTTTTGGTGCAAGATCGCGATCACAAAACTCCATCCATATATGTCGATAATCAACAGTTCGACGCATTTTTCACTACCTGCAGGAATCTTAATGCAGATCTACCAACCTTGGCTCTTATTTACGATTTTCTTCGCCCAATAATAGTTGTCCTTTATTACATTGACATTTCTATTTCGCCAATGCCTCTTTTCATATTCATCGTCCTCGTAACATTTGTCTCTTAACCATAGATACACTTTCTGTCGCACGAGTAAAGACCCGTCAGAAACGGGCTCTCTGATAACTGTTCCATATTTCTCACCACGTATACCTAATTCACGATCGCGTAGGAATTGCACTGGCGATATTCGTGCACCTGTGTCTCTTTTTTGCAGATTACCGAGAACATACAACACATCATCTACGTTATAGCCTTCCCACATATTTTTCAATAGTGTCTCGCTCACAATACTGTTCACAATAGTTTTTTTAATGTGTGCAGAGTGGACACATGCTGCACGGAAATATAGTGTACATTGATACTCCACAATTTGTGCAAGATCGGCCGCCTAGCGCATCAATATAATCGATGTCGTGCTTCCTTACAAGATACATTCCTACAACATCGGTGTCAGCCAAACGTATCATGCATGTTGCACACACATTCAAGGCACCACCTATTGTATAGTAGCACTGGATCATGCAGTGTTTAGTACGACCGCTCAGTACGCGGATTTCTGGAGATGACACAAATTTTTCTGCGTGATCCGTATCGTGCTCATTCAAGTCGCTAATACAACCAGTATCATCGGATAGCACTTCTTCGTCGGAATCTTGGTCCACTATTTCTTCAAAATCTACATCCATTTCTTCTAACACTTCGAACACTTCATCTCTAATATTCGCAAACTGTTCCGGATCCACGTTTCTAATGTGCTCGACTACGTTGACTATGTCTTCAATGATCAACCATACTTTTTTCCACTATTCTTATTGCGATCAATTCGTTCGTCTTCCAGGACACCAACTGCGGAACTGAGCGCTTATAACTCATTATATATTTCATTTGTGACTTCTTTGTCCCTTTGCCTATTGGGTCATACTTTATTTAGAAGTACATAAGGCAGCATTTGCGAGCGATTCTAGTTTATATAAACAGCATCAACGCTTCTTTTAACGCGTCGCTACATGTCGCTACATGTCGCTACATCGATCTCTCTCTTCTCAGAAAAAAATCGTTATCGACACTTCTTCGAAGAAATTTAAGGGTTGTGGGAATGCAGTGTGATTTCATACATTTCACTGGGGTATTACTTTCATTTTACTGTAGAAGAGTTATGTTTTGCTTAGCAGCCGAACATCGGCGCTTCTCTTAACGCGTCGCGATGTATCATCGATCTGATAGTGTATATAAACAGTGTACATAATTTTTTCTTTTAATCGTAAATTTCGATTACGAGTGATAAGACATGGATCGTGTAAAAGAATATATACATCGAAAATCGATCGAGCGCAAGGGGTACCATTCCTTGTCACCAGGTCCACCAAGTACATCATCATCAAGGGAAAAAGCGCGATATTGAGAATGTCCCAAAGTAGTTCGAGATGAAAAAGCATCAAAATCCCCAACATGTTCCTCATCGACATCATCAAAATCGCAAACATATTCATCATAATCATCATCATCATTACCATCATCATTATCATCATCATCATCATCATCATCATCATCATCATCATCATCATCATCATCATCATCATCATCATCATCATCATCATCATCATCATCATCATCATCATCATCATCATCATCATCATCATCATCATCATCATCATCATCATCATCATCATCATCATCATCATCATCATCATCATCATCATCATCATCATCATCATCATCATCATCATCATCATCATCATCATCATCATCATCATCATCATCATCATCATCATCATCATCATCATCATCATCATCATCATCATCATCATCATCATCATCATCATCATCATCATCATCATCATCATCATCATCATCATCATCATCAAAGTATAAGCCATAGCTAGCGATGTTCGAGCCGTCGATTGCATTCGAACGCTGTGAATCGCGAAAAAAATGTAATAAAATATGAGAAAAAACATGATGTAATAAGATGCGAATAAAAAATTTTATCCACATCATTTTATATATGTACTTTATTTTTTAGTCTCCATCCATCCATCCTATACCTCGACGCGCTAATAAAAAACCGTATTGAAAAAAACTGCGTCATAAAAAAGACGATTCATTCTTCTATCCTTGCTTCACTCATATCACGCGCTCTATCGCCTACAAAACATATTACGTTATAATATCAGTCGCATTATTAATCTGGCACATGCCAGATAATAATTGTGTCATGTAAAGCGTTATGGCGGCGGCGACGATGGTGGCGGCGGCGGTGGCGGTGGCGGCGGCGGCGGCAGATGAAAACAATAAGAAACGTATTGTTTATGTGGGTCCTATTACAACGATGCCGCCGGGACTTCCCACGCCTTCCCCCTCTACCGCGCCTTCCTCCGCTCGCGCCTACGAGTACCCCCCGCGCCCCGCGCTCCCTTCTAGCCCCCTGGGTTAGAACTGACTTTATACAACTACTGCGGAGCACGAGCAGAGGTTTCCGTTTCGTCCTCCGTTCGACCCCCGGCTTGTTAGGAGCCTCAGGATGCAAAGTGCCTCCCGTTTGCGTCGGTACTTCCCCACGGCTCCCTTGCGGTCCGGAGCCTGGACACGACCAAATCGGTCTAATAATTCGGTTCCTTGTTACGTTCACCCCCTCAGCTTCGCATGCGCGCAGAGCTTGGACGTAACAAATGCTAAGTTATAGAATTTATGAATATTGACCGTATTTAAGTTAAAAATGTCTATAAATATGAATTAAAAAAATAATTTTATTAATCTTAAATACAAGTATCATAGGTGTACATTAAATAACGATGTATGAATGATTCTCATATACATATTATATTATAATGACTGTATACAATTTTAACCAAAAATATTAAAAATCTATCTTATCTATGACTATGTTTACATGGCTCGACTTATATCGATATTATAACATAACAATGAAGCTGGTCAATTATAGCTATTTTTCTGAAGAATGGAATGACTGTGATTGGACAGTTTCATAACATCGATACGTAGGCTGCTGAAAAAGTTTCTGCAATCTAGTACTTCCAGTGGCACCAAGGTTCTGCTACTGTCATATCCGTAAAATTAAACGTTTTTAACCTATAATTCAATTGACAGTTTGTACCCAAGTCAACTAATTTTGTTTGCATAGTATTTTAAAAGAAGTTATTTTGTAAGAAAATGAAAATTTCGCGTGAAAATTTTCGGGCAATGATTTTTTACGATTACAAATGTAATCTAACTCCGAAACAATGCATCGATCGACTTTATTTGGCTTTTGGGGATAAAGCACCATCCAATAGGACTGTTTATAATTGGTTTGCCGAATTCCAGCGTGGATGTTTCTTAGTGATGAATTCCGTGAAGGTCGTCCATCCACGTCTGTTATTGCCACTAATATTGATGCTGTGCGTGAAATGATGAGCGAGACCGGCATATAACATACCGCGAGATTCAGGCATCCTTAGGCATTGATATGAAAGCAATACATACGATTTTGCATGATCACTTGAGCGTACGGAAACTTTGCAGTCGTTGGATCTCACACAATTTGACCGAAGCACAAAAACAGGCTCGTGTTAAATGGAGTAAAGAAATGCTCAAGAAATTCAATCGAAGTCGGTCAAATTTGCTCTACAACATCGTTAACGTCAGCGTTACGGGGACGAAACATGGATCTATTCGTATGAAAGTAAACAACAATCCACTGTTTGGGTATTTCAAAATGAACCTAAACCAGCAAAAGTTGTTTGTTCACGCATTGCTGCCAATGATTGCTTGTTTCTTATACCGGACATGTGACAACCGTGGCTTTAGAGGATCGAAGGACTGTAAATACTGATTGGTATACAACAATTTGTTTGCCAGAAGTCATAAATGAATTGCGTAGAACAAACCGAAATCGTCGCATCATCCTT
>NW_017305385.1:63080-64575 GCF_001594115.1 Trachymyrmex septentrionalis | reverse complement strand
AGTGGAAAAAATGCTTCGAAAATTGGTTCGAGCGTATGCAAAAATGTATCGATCTTAAGGCGAATACTTCGAAAAATAATAAAGCCATTTACCGAATTTTATAGTACATGTTTTTTTTTCATATTGTTTGCAAAACTTTTCCAGCAGCCTACGTAACAAGATCGGTTTTCAAGTACAGATCACTGTACTTGCCGAGCGTTCGAATGGAGAATCGCTTCCAAATGTTCGCGTCGTGAGTGTAATCGCTCTCGGATATGGTATCGCCTGTCAGCGAACTATAAAATAATTCGCGAGGTGGTAAGCGCGTGTCCTGCAATTTTTCGCAGTCAATGTATTTATACAGAAAGACATCTTCCCGTGTGAGTAATTCAAATTCTTTGATAATGATTGGAATTCGGAACGTATAATTTTTAATTTATCTTTATCGAGTGTTACGTCCTATAAACGTTACGATTTCTTCTTTTGAAAGAGTTGGTTCCATGTCGCGACTACGGTCGACGCCTATGAGATTTGTTTGGAGCGCGCTGATAACGGTCTAATGGATCTAAAAAAAGGGACCGAGCGGGTTCCGTAAAGCTCGTAAAACGCTAATAAATCAGGAAGGAATGACAATTTTAATGCGGGCCCGAAAAAGTGACAAGATTGCGTGATGTATCGAAGCCACGCGATAACGAAATCCAAGCCTTGTCGTCAAAATAATAATTTCATTTTAGGAAAACAAGCGCCACGTCGCGTTTAAAAAAATCATAAAACGCATGGGATAATTTTCCACGGTAACGTTATTTAAGATCGAACTCGCTACTGACAACGGTTGCCTTGCACGTAAAAGTAGTTGTGCATGATAACCGCCTGTTTATCTAATCACATTTTCCGCGAGAATAACAAATTTGTCATCCGTCTGGAGCAATCTTTAGAGAAAAACGTAAATCATTTCTTTTCTTTTCGAAATCCCTTTAATGGTGCACTTTAAATTAACAACGATAGGACGCTAAAAATTATAAATCTCGCGAGACATTGCAACTAACTATTGCATCTTAGACAAAGGGCACTACGCCCTTTTTTCGGAGTATAAATAGAAGTCCTGCGGAAGCGCAGAGCGTCAGTGTACTCAGTGTAGTCAGTATATTCAGTTTTAGTTACTACGGGAGTCGAGAAAGTCAGTCCGCGTCAGTTTTAATCAGTACGAGAGTCGAAAAAGTACAGTCCGCGTCGCGCCAGTTTACAAAAGGAAATCAGTTTCTTTTCCGACTTTATTTTGTCGCGCATCTCAGTACTCGTCATACGCCTTGTGCTGTTATCCAGGCATCAATCACTGGACCACCTTCCCTGGCGCTCTTGCGTGGACAGCGGGCCTGTTCGTCGAGTAACGTCAGTCAGGGATCCCGTGAATCAACCGTCGAAAGTAAGTCGTTTGTTATTCCTTCCATGCACGCGTCCTGCCCGTAACACATGTACACGTATATATTGTACATATATATATATATATATATATATA
>NW_017305385.1:55210-63056 GCF_001594115.1 Trachymyrmex septentrionalis | reverse complement strand
TATATATATATATTATATATATGTATGTATATACATGTATGCGTGTACACTAGCATATAATTATTTTTAACCCTTCGGTTATAGTGCGCGTTCGTAACGCAAAAAAGTCTCGGGGGCGAACCCCTTACGTCAGGGGCAATAGGCGGGGCCATTCAGCGCAAAGCGTACCGACCGACGACATTTTGATATTATACTCGCTGAGCATCAATGACCGACCGGAGCCCCTTGATCTAAGCCCCCCCTCTGCCCCTTCGTATTTGATTCCACTAGAGAAATCCTGAACTATTCCCCTCCTCTCGAGGAGCGATTCCCTCTCCCTCCGCCTCTCGAGGACCGAATTCCTCTCCCTCCTTTCCTCGAAGAGCGACTCCCTCTCCCTCCTCCGCTAAACCCGCTTTCGCCTCCTCCATTCCGACCGGATCCCGCGCCAATCGACTGGGATCGGCTTTTCCGCCTGTATTTCTCCTCTACCAACGAGGGAGATAGACTGGTGACAGAAATCCCACTCCTTATACAGTCCAGTAAAAGTATCTCGTCTTGATGTGCTCCTGCACCATCTTCCTCGCCTCTAATCCTCAATAACTCTTTCTCCTTTTCTCCTGTCTCTCCACACATGCACGCACGCACACGCACGCACGCACGCACGCACACCTTGCGAACACATGTATGATAATGATATTTTTATTTTATTTTACATAATGTCTGTAAGCTCAATAACCTTAGTCAAATAAATGTAAGCTAATTGTTAATTAAAAATCACTAGCTTTTACTTTTTTTTTTAGTTACCCCTCGCTTCATTCATCCCTCTAATTCCTGAGATCGCACAAGGTCCAATCCCGGGTCAAAAGAATTAAGTTCCTTGACCCAAAAAGTAGGACCGACGTAACACGAGATACGACGCCAATTTATCGAGGCTTGTACTTAGAAACTTGTACGAATTGATAAATCGTAATTTGACGCAATTTGAAGATTCTTTTTCAGTGGTATCTTGAACATGTTTAGGAAACGAAATGTATTTTTCCTTTGTTATGGGAAGGAGATCTACGTATCTATGATATACTGTAGCAATTTCTTTAATTATAAAATGCGCCCGATATATTGCGAAATACAGTCGGAATATAGAACGAATTTTTATAATTTAAGTTACAATTTGCATGCACTGGACCGCGGTATCTACCGGTGAGATGGCAATGATCGCGGACCCGCGTATCGTCCGGCGCGAACGGTTTCTCGCAGATGAGACAACGTGTTGCATTACGATACGCCTCCTATTGCTGTTTAGACAATGTTTTCATGGGCACGTTAGCGGATACCAGATTTTTCATCGATGCACCAAGTTTTGAAGTTGTCGTGCGAATCACGCAATGAAATCGTTATTGCGACGGAACCGATACAATAATGCATCGTCATACGAGCATCGCATGTAGTATCCTATGTTGAATACTTCATGCTGTTGATACGACGACACGTCTTCCTTGTCGGATTCCGTCTTCCGCAGAACGCACTCTAGGTCGACGTATATGATGAATGTCACTCATTCCTGGTTGTTATAATTGCCGAATTCGAGCTATTTGTCGTCCTCGCTCGGCAATCGAATGGCACAATCTTCATCTTACCACAGTCTTCCCTGTGGAGTCTCCAACTTTGCGCTTGAGCTGAAGTAATGAAAGCACCTGCAAATAATAGAGAAATCATTTTTCTATTTCTTTTTACTGTTTTTTAAATATTGTTTTTTTATCAACTTTTCTTATTATACCGATCGCAAAAATATTTCCTATTCTCGTTCCCAGTAATTTGTGATCTTACAAGGTGAGATAGATCTTTTATCCACGCAAAGTGTCTAACGTTGTCGTTGCGTGAATCCTGTAGATATAGAAGATGATTGACATGCTTGTCTTTCTTATCGCCTGTGAGCCGTAGAGGAAGTATCTGCTTATCTTCGATACTGCACACGTTGATCGATATGTTATTGAGATTTTCAAATTTTGAAATGTCTTTGAACGTTATCGAAAATTCGATATCCGCGAGATTCAACACATTAGTATAATGCGGATTTTCTATTCACATGATTTTTAGCCGAGCATAGAGCGACTATCACCGACCACGCAAAGTATGCATTGTTCATCAAACGCACGTTGATCACCGCTTTCTTAAGTATAATTTCTCGCGGCACCTCGAAGTAACATCCCGCATTGGATTGTGATTATTCACGTCAGGTCAGTCAAGTTGAGGATTCGCGACAGGCTCATCCGCTGTCACGTTCCTGGAACTCTTCGAGTGATGCTATGATAGGCTTGACGATGTGTCGCTCGTACTACTCGCGCATATCGGTGCATCGATATATCTCGCTGTTCTTTGTAATTATACTCCTATTAGTACGTTTATCCTTCGTCGCGAACTTGCCATTGAACGCGGTGTTTACTTTTACACTACCATGTGTTTCTATCGCGTCTCGCACTCGCTCTAGAATTACATTGCCAACATCTTCTAAAAATTGCCATGTTCGATTAGAGTTTATCACCGCACCTGTCAACAAACGACTCTCGAACGCGACATCGATCTCTCGTCAGACAAGAGATCGTTCGTTGTCACTTGTGTACTCGCTACTCGTGTACTCACCAATGTGCATGAAACGTCGCTCCAATTGCGACTGCACCCGCGACTCGCGCTATCCTCGCCACCGCTGATTGTCTGTGTGCAACGGCGGACGCTTGGCACGACAAAGTTCTTCGAGCTGCTTGATGCATTCGTCACATCGTTGCAGCCACGCGAAACACTCCACCAAAGTAGCGACCTGGCCGCACTGTTCCACCATTTCGCGTTCCACTCGCTCGTGATTTTCCATGTCTTTTTTTCCTAGAATGTCATAACGTTCTAACACCTTGTCATTATGTTTGTTTGCGACTGTTCACACTCAAAACATTGATTGTCGCATCTATTGAAAAACAATTTTAGCGCAAGATTCCTATCACTAAACTCTATCCATATATTGTCAATAATCAGCAGATCGACGCATTTTTCACTACTTGCGGGAATCTTAATGCATATACACCAATCTTGGCTCTTATCTGCGATTTTCTTCGCCCAATAATAATCGTCCTTTATTTGACATTTCTATTTCACCAATATTTCTTTTCATACAAATCGTCCTCGTAACATTTATCTTGTAGCCGTGGATACACTTTCTGTTGCGCGAGTAAAGATCAATCAGAAACGGGCTCTCTGATAACTATTCCATATTTTTCATCACGTATACCTAATTCTCGATCGCGTAGGAATTGCACTGGCGATATTCGTACACCTATGTCCTCTCTTTTGCGGATTACCGAGAACATATAGCACATCATCTACATTATAGTCTTCCCACATATTTTCCACGTCTCGCTCACAATACCGTTCACAATAGTTCTTTTTTTTTAATATATGCAGAGTGGGCACGTGCTGCACGGGAATATAATGTACAAAGTTAATTCGTGCATAATCTGCCGTCTAACCTACTGAAAGAACCGGTCTCATGCTTCTTGACGAGATACATTCTTCCATCATTAATATTAGTCATACGAATCATGCATGATGTGCATACGGTAAAGCACCCGTTGTATATCCAATATAATAACTGTGGATCACACAGTGCTTAATACGAGCGTTCAATGTATAGATTTCTGGAGACACGAATTTTTCAACGCGATCCATTTCATACTCGCTCATATTACTAGCATATCCAGTATTGTATGATAGCATTTCTTCGTCGGACGACTATTGGTCCATTATATCTTCAAAGTCTACTTCTATTTCATCAAACACTTCGAACACTTCGTCTCTAATATTCGCGAACTGTTTCTCATCCACATTTCTAATATTCTCGGCTACATCGACTCTGTTCTCAACGTTTCCGATGTTCGAATTCTACATATCGTCTATGCCCTTAATGTTTTTAATATTCTCGAACTTTACATCGCCAATGTCCTCAACGTCCGCACGATGGTTAGTCATACTTTTTACATTACACTTATTGTGATTCGATAATCTTTAAAGGCGCTAACTAAGGTGCTGCGTGCTGATGACCCATTATATATTCCATTTGTGATTTCTTTGTTCCTTTGTTTACCATCCTTATTAGGTCGCAGTAGTGATGACGTATCACCGATCTCTTCTTAAAGAAAATATCGTTATCGGTGCCTCTCTTAATGCGTTACGACGTGTCACCGATCTCGCGGTTCTTCCCAGATAAATATCATTATCGACGCTTCTGACTTTGAAAGAAAAAACTGTGAGAACGTACTATGATTTCATTGATGGTGCTCTGTTTAGCAGCCGGCACATCGGTGATATGTCACCGATCTCATAAACAAAATATCTTGTTCGCGTTATAATACCGCAACGCATTTTGGTGTGGACGCGGGGTCTGTGGCGGCAGCGGTCCCCAGTAGTACGTGACGTTACAATATGGCATTATCAATATCATTGATATTAATAAACACCGATAGCGCCGGAGTCTTCCTTCCCTTCTCCTGCGCCTACGAGTACCTTGCGCGCCATACCCTCCCGCGCCTACGAGTACCCCCGCAATCCGCGCCCCTCTCAGAAGAACCGAGTTAGAATCCGCCTAGTAATAATCGGAGTGTAAGCTATCGATTAAGAATATTTAAAACTTGACTAGGACAGTCGTTATTGAGATCCAGTAATCTCGGCGCAATTTGTTGACTCGCGTAAAAAAGTGTCGGTAGTGTCTTGCGCCATGTCTTAGCGCCAAGATGCTACTGTGTTTTTCATCCCCAGATTTCATTTCCGCCGCACGGCAAGCATGTTGAAAATATGCCTTCGGAAAAATGTTCAAAAATACAGCTGATGTAACAGAAAATGATGAAATTATTTATTCGTACAGAACTCTGGACGTTTGTTTGCGTCTTATATTCCAACATGTTCCAACATGCTCTGAAACGTGCTCCTATTACAGTTTCTACTCATTTCAATGAACGCGTTTGAGTGAGTAATTATGGTAGAAGCATATTGGAGCATGTTAATACATGCGACGCGAACAAACCTTAGATCCATTTTTGCATATTAATAGCACAAAATTTTAAACTTTCAATATACTCGTAAAATTTCGATCGGATATATTGCTAGATAGTAATGATATTCTGCTATCCGGCCAGATAATATAGGGCCGAATATAGAATACTTGCTGGATATCCAACAAATCCGTCGAAACTATTCTATCAATTTCAATGTATTTTAAAATGTTTATTTAAAAATATTTAAAAAATTATTAATGATAAAAAGAATTACTATTAGGATAGTATAAATAAGTTGCCGCCGTTTTTTATCAAAAATTGGGCATTTATTGTGAAAGAACGGTACCTAATGTTTTATTCGAAGTATTGTCCATCGCTAGCCACTACTTTTTCCCATCTTTCTGGCAGCATACGGATACCGTGTCGGAAAAACGCTTCATCTTTTGAAGCTATCCACGAATCGATCCAATTTTTGGTATCTTCATATGATGTGAAGTGTTGCTCAGACAGGCCATGCGCCATCGATCGAAACAGGTAGTAATCAGAAGGAGCAATGTCTGGTGAATGTGGGGTAAAACTTCCCAATTGAGTGTTTCCAAGTAGGTTTTGACCGGCGCCGCAACATGTGGACGAGCATTATCATGCAGAAGAATAACTTTGTCTGGAGTAGTAGGGCGCGTTTTTCCTTGAGTGCTCAGCTCATCAATTGTGTTCGGTAGAGAGCCCCAGTAATGGTTTCGTTCGATTTGAGCAACTCATAATAAACGACACCTAGCTGATCCCACCAAATACACAACATGAGCTTTTTCCCATGAATGTTCGGCTTGGCTGTCGATGTTGAAGCATGGCCAGGTGGTCCCCATGATTTCTTCTTCTTTGGGTTATCGTAGTGGATCCATTTTTCATCACCAGTGACTACACGGTGCAAAAAACCCTTTCGTTTATGCCTGGCAAGCAGCATTTCACATGTGAAAAATCGGCGTTCAACGTTTCTCGGCTTCAGTTCATATGGAACCCAATTTCTTTGCTTTTGAATCATTCCCAACGATTTTAAGCGATGTGAAATTGCTGGTTGAGTCACTCCTAATGTAAGTGCAAGTGCTTCTTGCGTTTGGCACGAATCTTCATCCAATAATGCTTCCAATTCCGCGTCTTCGTACACTTTCGGCCTTCCGCTACGTTCTTTGTCTTCGACATCAAATTCACCGTTCTTAAACTTTTGAAACCACTCACGGCAACTTCTCTCACTTAAGGCAGCCTCACCATATGCTTCTACAAGCAATCGATGCGCCTCAGCTATAGATTTCTTCAAATTAAAGAAGTAAATCAAAAGCTCCCGCAAATGATGCTTATTCGGCTCAAAACTCGACATTTTTGCACGAAAAAAGATATAAGATGCTGATGCAAAATCGCTAATAAATATAAACAAATTCAACTTCCGCCAAAAAAACTATACTTAAAGCAGTATTCCATCGTTCATTACTCAAAGTCCAATAATAATAATTGTGTAATTTCTCACCTTGAATTTAATAGGTTTGAGTACTTAGTAAAGAAGGTAAAAATTATTAAAAGATAATACTTTAGCTTCAGTTTAAAAAATTATTGAAGAAAATAGTGTAGTATATGTACAAGTTAAACAAATTTTAAATACAATATCAGACCGTTTTTTAATACATCTTGCGATTCAAGAAAACTCACAGTATATACATAACAACTACTTTTAATATTATAAAATTACCAGCAATAAATATTAAAAGAAAATGTTTAAAACTAAAACATACTGCGTGTTCAAACAGTTATGTTGTAATTATTTTATTACATGGACACAATTAAATCTTGTTTAGAAATGCAAAGAATATGCATGTAATATGCATATTAAATTTATTATAAATATTTAAGTAATAAATATAATGTATTTTTTCATTTTCTATAAAATTCAATTTAATCATGCACAAAAACCAAATTCAGAGCAGCATTCCATATACAAGTAGTCTTGAAAGAAGACAAAAAAGTACATATTGATATTTTTTATTTCTGAAAATTAATTCAATTTAAATGAATATATATTATATAGTAGTTCAACATCTTAACACTCGGACCGGTAAGGAGCTTCGCGTATTTCAAGTTTCAATATTTTTTTATTAAAATGTTTTTGGCTACTTTCAATTAAGACTATATGGCTGCTCTGAATTTGATTTTTGTGTTGATATATGTGTCAAGTACAATATTATTGGTAGAAATGGAACATATTCACTACAATAATTCATATTTTAATAATATTGTAAGTTATTTATTTACTTATTTATTATATTCATATATTTATTTATCCAGACGGAATATTTATGATAAATGTTTATTATTTTTCATTTCTTTGAAATATTATATAAATAATTTATACATATATTATATAAAGTTTTATTTGAAATGTTATTAAAATATTGACTAAATATTTAATATAATAATTATAATAAATATAAATAAATACTTCTGGTAAGTATTTTTTACTTTAATTATAATGTCTTATTAAGTATTTTCGTATTATTTATGCAAAGTTTACAATAAATATTATATTTTATATAGTACTATTTACAATAATATTTATGATAATAATCTATGCAATCTAAGACAAAAATATTTACAAAATATTCACAATAAGTCTTACAAATATTTATAAATACTCTATAAATATTTACAAGAATTGTATGCTGTCTAGGTATGAACACTTATTGCACTTTGAAATCGCTGAATACAATTAATATATCAATCTGAAACATTTTCTTTTCATTAATTGCCAATTCTATTACATGTATTATAATATATCACAATCATCA
>NW_017305385.1:36211-54589 GCF_001594115.1 Trachymyrmex septentrionalis | reverse complement strand
AATATAATAATTATAATAAATATAAATAAATATTTCTGGTAAGTATTTTTTACTTTAATTATAATGTCTTATTAAGTATTTTCGTATTATTTATGCAAAGTTTACAATAAATATTATATTTTATATAGTACTATTTACAATAATATTTATGATAATAATCTATGCAATCTAAGACAAAAATATTTACAAAATATTCACAATAAGTCTTACAAATATTTATAAATACTCTATAAATATTTACAAGAATTGTATGCTGTCTAGGTATGAACACTTATTGCACTTTGAAATCGCTGAATACAATTAATATATCAATCTGAAACATTTTCTTTTCATTAATTGCCAATTCTATTACATGTATTATAATATATCACAATCATCACACATTTTCTTTTCAACATTAATTTTTTTTAAGTAAATGTGGAAGTCCAAGTGTAAAGAGAAACTAAAAGATTTGGCTTCAGTGTTAGTGACACCTACTAATAGCCGCTTTCCTTCGTACGCGGTAGTCCACTTCGTTAACGAAGATAGCTTTTCTGAAATCCCGACCAACTGGAATTCGGAAAATAATAGTACTTTGGAGGAAGCAAACTTTTGCTGATGACCTTCGTTGAAAAATGTTAGTATGTTGATTGAAAATCGTGTACAACCAGAGGAGACATGAACAAAGTATGATGTTGAAATAGTAAAATATTGTTATAAGTATAAGACATAATATTTGATGATATTCTTACTAATAGGTTTCAATCAATTTCTACTATTATATATATTTACAGTTTCATTTGTAATCGCGCGAAAAGCAGCATTCGATGCCAACTATATATAACAACAGATGATGACACTTTAGGAAGAGGTTTGCGAAAATCAGTGGCACTTTAAAGATCCGATAATGACGAAAAAGAGGAACAAGAAGTGAATAAAGCTTTCAAAAAATTACTGGAAAAGAAATGTAATAAAGGTGTATTGCATGGTAAATGGATTTGTCAACATTTTATTAAAATAAAATCTACGTTTATATTTTCATGATTCCAAAATGTTTTTTTATTTTAAAGATGTAACAAAGTCATCAATGCCTAGTTGCACAGCAAATTTGGATTGTATTCCTATAGCAACATTGGATTTAATCGACATTTCAATAATAATAGCAAATAATGATGATACGAATAATAATATCCACATGAACAGTATGTATAGTAAAGAATATTATTAGTAACACCTCAGATCGATTGTGTCCGAACGTTTCGGCGCACAGTCACATCTGAGATAATTAAATATAAAAATTAAGAATATGTATTATATTCATAACATCTTACTTTGACCGATTATTGGCGTTCTTTATATTTATGTATAGTAAAGAAATTATTTATTAAAAGCAATAAGATATTTGGAGACACGGTAGTGTCTTGGCGCTAAGATATGGCGTGAGACACCGCCGTGCTTCTTTACGCGAGCTGACGAGTTGCGCAAGATCGAGATTATCGGATCTCAATAATCTATCCAAATCGAGTTTTAAGTACACTTAATCGATAGCTTACACTCCTCATTGTATTATACGTGCTTTTATTTTTTCTCTACGTAATAAGCGGAGATATTGCGACGCAAAGTCCGGATCTGTAACTTTTCAGATTCAGATACAATAGTTATTGTCATTGACATTGGGCGCGTTCAAATTGGCAAAGCGGCTAGTCTGCTCGCCGAGCAAATAAACATAATTGGTTGTTACTTATAGATCCAACCAATTATATTCAATCGCTCGGTAAGTTTGCACAGCCGCCATCTTGAATTCGCCCATTGTCGTCGACATGCGTTCCGCGCATTCCTTTGGCTTTGGTGTCCTTATGACATTTTTTTACGCAAGGAGCGCTAGTGATATACATGATCAGTAAGCGCTGAAATCTGTACTATGATAGTGTCTCGGTCTTACTTAATTCTAATGAGACATGTATCATTCATATAAAAGATTTGATGTCAACAACTGGTGCCAAGTTAAATTCCACAAAATTTTATGTATCATTTGTGTGAAAAATTTGATATTAACAATTAGCGCCAAGCTAAATCCCATATCAACCATATCAAATTAAGTAAAGAATACAAATACATTTTTCTTTTATTGTAACCGTATAATGTCAACCTGCATCTTACCTCTCGTTCGAGCCTCTTTTGCGTTCCGATTAGCTACATACATACCGACGAGCTATTCCGCGTAAAAGTTAGGTAATTGTTACAAACTATGTAACTGTTGTTTTTGTTTCCAGTTGACCGACTAGAAGACATTCATAGATTGCTAACGTCATTTGGAAGTTAAAAATATGTCTTGTTGAATTGGAACGACAGCAACAACATTTACCAATAAATGAAGATGGAAATGATTTCATTACAGAACTATTATCGTTAAAAATGATTAATGATATTAACTTCGACAAGATAATTCAAGAAAATACCATAGCATCACGATTTGTTTTTTCCTATATAATGATTTTGTCAGGTATAGATCTTATTTGAAATATAAATAATTTTATATACATGTATTATATAATAAAAAATAAATTTAGGCTCTCGAGGTAATAACATTAATTATTAAATACCAGGCAATTGAGAGCACTGACGCATGGTCATTTATGCGTAATAATAACATAATGTATTTTAAGACCTTACATGGAAATTATACAATGATCGAACGTTTTGTTGATTTTATTCTCATGACTCCATTCAAACTATCTTCAGCGATGTTAAAGCAATACATTTGGTTCAGTACAACAAGTACATTTGATCGTCGTATAATTTCTATATAAGGTCTTGAAGTACATAATGTCTTATTATTACATATGAATTACTGCGTGTTAGTGCTTTCAATTGTTCGGTATTTAATAATTATTGTTGTTTAAATTATATAATTTACTTTATAGATATATTACCGTAAATGTGGATGACTTGGGACAAGTGTAGGTGACATAGCATGTATTTTTGTTAAATTTAATCATAGAATTCATCCATGAGTCTTTAAAGAAAGTTTAAAACTTTAACTTAACTTAACTTCTTTCAAAGACTTATGGAGATTCCATGATTCAATTTAACAAAAATATATGTTGTCCCAAGTCACCTACACTTGTCTCAAGTCGCCCACATTTACGGTACTTTTCTGTTTTAAAATGCAATCTTAAACTTGTAATATCATAAATTAACTGTATAATTAATTTAGTAATATTCATGCTAATAATAAGATGCATCGTAAAAAGTAGCTTCGATCTGTATAAATCTTTAGCTGAATTGACTATGGAGGTATCGGAGACGATGTTTTCTTTGGATGTGACTTTCTTTTTACAAACATTCCGCTAGAATTGGCGTTAGACAAAAATCATAAAAAGATGAAACTATATTAAACGGGCCACAAAAATACCTAAGGCTGAGTTTGTTAATGCAATAAAATTTATAAATAACATCTATATATTTCATATTTAAAGAAGTCATCTACAAATAGATTCACAGTACGTCTATGGGCTCCCCTTTATCACCGATTATTTCCGATATCGGTCAATTATGATTTATAGGAGAGGGTTTTGAATTCTCTTAATTGTCACATCTCTGTCTACGAGTATTATAGATATATTGAAGACATATTTATGATTGCTCCTTGATATGGTATAAAAATACCGATGTCTACTAATTGTCAGAAGTAATTTTTTAATATAGTACTAAAAGTTCTTTACATATTCCGGTTCTTATTTGTGAGTTTTTGTGCCATAAGATACGTGAACTTGGAAATTCTGTATTTTTGCACGAAGCTTCTCAACGCTTCTTAAGACAATAGGAATTGAAACAGATTATTACATCAGAAAATTGAAACATTAAATTCAACTTTCTTGACTTCTATTCACGCTGTTAATTCATACCATAAGCGAGAAGAAATTATTTCAACATTTTTATTTGCGAACATTGCGTTTGTAATTTTATGTAACTTTTTCTTAATAATTCTTCATGTTTTAATTTAACATTATTGTAACATCTTCCGACTAGCGTTAATTAGTTTATAGTTTATAAGATTTTCATTTTTTGTCATCTTGTGTGTATTGATGATGGTCAAATCTTGACCGAAACGTCAACTTATTTATTTATAAATTTTAAATATATGACTTGCATTAACATCTATTGTTGTGGCTGTATGCTCTTTATTATTTATATTTTGTAATTGTTTAGTCACTTTCAAACATTTTACAAAGATAATAAAATTATTATAGATTAGTACCACAAAAAACATTCTCAGGCAGATATTTGTCTTTTTTCTCCAATCCTACTTGCCATAAAATTAGAACTATTTTCGGATTAATAGATAAGGCGATGTTGTTATCCAATCCATCTTTTTACAAAAAGAACCTAGAACTTGTTATTGAGATTTTATTGAACAATTATCCTCTAAAAATGATTTTTGATCATATCAATAAAAGAATTAAAAACTTAGCAGTCAACAGGTCTAATTTGACAATCGTGAATAATAATACAAATATTGAAAACGGAGATGAAACAATAAAGAATATGATTATATTTCCTTATATTAGATCGTTCACGAATAAGATTACCAATGTAATAGATAAATAAAAAACGATAATAAGATACCGATGTCTCAACAAATTAAACAAATTTATAAAGACACATAAAGATAAAAACAATATTTAGACAATAACAACGTAATCTATACAATTAACTGTAATGATTGCGATGTCTCTTATGTCGGAGACAAACGAAGAGATAGCTCCGAACTAGAGTCAAGGAGCATCGAAATAATGTAAGAAAGAATTAGATGAATCCAAGCACTCAGTGATCACAAAACACATTACTGGCTCCAATCATAGCTTTGACTGGAAAAATATTGAAATTTTAGATTATGAGACAAATTTCCGAAAAAGAAATATATTTCTGAAATGATTTACAAAAAAATGGTATAAATTTAATGAAAGATACTGAGTTGTTGGATAAATCTTATTTTAACATACTTGACGACATACGACAGCATATTTTTTAATATTTTAGAACATACTTGTTTATTTTGTGACACATCGATATATACTCTATGACCTACAATAGCAGTCCATTCCAAATCGTCTGATAATCAACAGTATTTTATTATACATGCGGACACAATTTAAAATTGATTCAATTGACTATTCTATATACATTAACGTAAGTGAAAAACAAATTCTTATCAATATTGAATTAAATATATTAATTTTTAATTGACTTCTAATTGTACAGAATATAATAGGATAGTCGTTGAAGAAATTCTCGTTCGGAATGACGCTTTATGTGAAATTGTTGACTGAGCTAATTCTCGATAATAAGCGAAGAATTAGTTAAACATAATTTTATAATTAAGGACTTTCAAACTTCTGACTTGATACTTACTTCGATCTATTGTATCTTAACGTAGGATTAATTAAATAAAATTAACCAGAGCGATGATTTGTATAATGTATCATTTGTTAGTTCATTGACATTGGATGGGGTTAATACGTTTTCTTTATTATTACTGATAAAGACTTTGTAAATCGAAACGTTTGAAATTTATAGCAAATGTAATAAAAAATGAATTTGTATTACAAAGGTTAAATGAAAAGGAGCATACAGCCACACTTTAAATACCTAGCGCTTTCCCGGTCCTAGTGTTAAGATGTTGAACTACTATCCAATATACATTCAATTAAATTGAATTAATATTTCAGAATTAATTGAGAGCCGATAAATCATCGGATTCACACAATCATTCTGATAATCCCCCCAAATCCACCCAAATCTTAAAAAACTGTAATAAACTTATTGCGAAAAATATTGCCTCGGCCGGAGAATTCTCGCACGGAATGCAAGAGATCCGGGTTCGACTCCCGGCCGAGGCAATATTTTTCGCAATAAGTTTATTACAGTTTTTTAAGATTTGGGTGGATTTGGGGGGATTATCAGAATGATTGTGTGAATCCGATGATTTATCGGCTCTCAATTAATTCTGAAATATTAATTCAATTTAATTGAATGTATATTGGATAGTAGTTCAACATCTTAACACTAGGACCGGGAAGGCGCTAGGTATTTAAAGTGTGGCTGTATGCTCCTTTTCATTTAACCTTTGTAATAATTAAAGCCACTTTCTAATATTTAGAATTTGTATTAGTTAACTATATTTGTGTGTGCTATTTTTTAAAAAAAGCTTTGATTTTTTAATTTATTCTTTTGTAATGTTTTTACACTTTACTTTTGTAATGCTTATTGGCATCAGTATTATTAAGTTACGAATTTAATTTGCGATATTACTTCCAATTTCATTTAATATTTTAATCTATTGTGTATTTTTGTTTTACAAATAAGTGTCATAATTCATTACCTATAGTATAAACTCCCATATTTTGCTTTTCTTCATTTCTATGCTTTGCGCGCGCGTATCCCAATTCACTTCTTATATTTTTTCCTATATACTTATTATTTTTATATAGAGTTTGTTTCTCTTTTTGTTATAGAAACAGATTATTTTAAAAATAAGTGGCACAACACCAAAAGATAGTGTTCATCGGGCTTTTAAGCGAACCTTAACCAATGAATGTATAGTGCAATGTTCTTGGAAAGGTTTAAGGGACAATTTCAAAATTTGTGATTTAAAATTGACGAAAGAAATAAAAGGTTATATACCTTTCAATGTTTTTTATGTATATACTCGTAGAGTCAGTTACAATATTATTTCTTTCATTTACCGTATTTACTCAAATATAAATTGCAAGTTGTTTTATGTGTTTCTACGCTACGTATGATCTATATATTAAAAGTAGTTAGCGTGAAAAAAATATTTATATATTATAACAAAAATCAGGGATGGCAGGTATAGCCATTATTTTTTATAATAACAATTTGATAATGATAGCAATTTTTCATGACTGTAACTAAACGCTCTAAGGTTGTGCTAAAGTTGAAAAAGTCACTTTGAAAAGTAAATTATCATCATTATACGTTACTTACTGAAAAAAGTAATAAGTAACATGTAAAGCATAACGTTACTGATTATTACAAGTAACGAGTAAAAAGTAACATTTTATTTTTTTAAATTATGGATTATGTTTTCAGTAACAAATGACTTTTCTAGCCTATTACAGGTAATGATTGACTTTTTCAACTCTAGTGTTACCATTACCATTATAAAAAATTCTCAACGTCATTACTAAATTATTTATTATAACACGATATTCAGACAGAATAGAATATTTATGATAAATGTTCATTACGAGGGCAAGTCAATAATTTCTTAGAAAATCTGTCAGAGAAAATCTGTCATTCGCAGTGTCATGTCACATTATTTTGACAAGTAGCATCTTTTAGCTGATTACTATCAAATTTTGAGCGGAATTTATCGCATGGTTTCATTTCTGTAGACCATTAAAGTGAACAACCTTTGTATTTTTTGCAAAATGGAAAAAAGAGAATTTCGTGCAGTGATGAAACATCTACATATGAAAGGTTTAACGCCGAAAGAAATCAAAGCTAAGTTGAATAATGTTCATAGCACATTTGCACCAGCGTTTGCGACTGTATACAATTGAGTGAATGAATTTAAACGTGATCATACATCCACATGTGATGCACCTCGTTCGGGAAGTCCAATTGAGGCTGATACGCCAGAAATCATCGATAAAGTTCACGATATTGTTTTGACTGATCGACGAGTGAAAGTGCGCGAGCTTGTTGAGGCCACAGGCATATCACATGGCACAATGATTTCAGTTTTGCACGAACAATTGGGTATGAAAAAGCTATTGGTAAGATGGTTGCCGCGTTTGCTCACATAAACGCGACTGTGGACGAAACATGGATCCATTATTTCACACCCAAGATGAAGGAACAGTTAAAACAATGGGCTTCACCAGGTGAACCAACTCCGAAGAAGGCGAAGACCGTGAAGTCGGCCGAAAAGGTGATGGCCACAGTTTTTTGAGATGCACGCGGTATAATTCATATCGATTACCTTCCGTCGGAGCAAACGATCAATGGTGATTATTATGCAGCCTTATCGGATTGTTTCAATAACATTAAAAAAAAAAACATTTCCATTTGGTGAAGAAAGAAGTGCTCTTCCATCAAGATAATACACGGGTTCACACGTGCCCGACACCGATGGCCAAATTCAACGAATTCCGCTACGAATTGCTTTTCCATCCAGCATATTCGCCAGAAATAGCTCCCTGCGATTTTTTCCTGTTTCAAAACCTGAAGAAATGGTTCAGAAGAAAGAGATTCACCACCAGAAAGCAGCTTATCGCCGAAATAGAGGTTTATTTTGAAGAGTTGGACAAATTATATTATTCGGACGGCTTGAAAAAGTTGAAGAAACGTTGAATCAAGTGTATCGAGCTGAAAAGAGGCTATGTTGAGAAATAAAAATGAATTGATAAAAAAAATGTGTTACTATTGTTACGTCCACACTCCGGAAAAATGGATTTAAAGAGAGAAGGGAGTAGAAAGGATGGAGTGTGGAAGGACGGTCAGACTCTTGTCTCGCAAGTATTTGCCCGGAAACAAACACTGCGAGTCGAACGCCCTTTTTATTGCTCGCTTCGGAATATGAGTCAACGTCTTGTAAAGACGCTATGACACCTGTTTCCTACGAGCGGTGCGATCGTCGGTCCGAATTTCGAGTCAGGGAAATCCCTTTAACTCGGTAATGGACCACGTGCGAGCTTGTTAGGGCAAGGTTTTAATGAATACGAGGTTTAATGGAGGGTTTCATAAGTGAACGAGAACGAGAAGAATAATTACTAACATTATTTATTGTTACTTGTCAAGAGATACGAATAACAGGCGGTTACATAACAATAGGCGCATTTACTATACTTAATCTATACATTTTAATCTATTATACCGCATAATCATAAGTACCGC
Source organism: Trachymyrmex septentrionalis (assembly GCF_001594115.1). NCBI lineage: Eukaryota > Metazoa > Arthropoda > Insecta > Hymenoptera > Formicidae > Trachymyrmex > Trachymyrmex septentrionalis. The sequence continues at coordinate 45,685 of NW_017305385.1, read as the reverse complement.
AACAGTCTATTCAGTATGCGGATTATGTACATCGAGAGGTCGAGAGAGTCGGATGGGATTTGATCAGTCTATTTCGTGGACGGAAACGGAGGAGGGAGGGAAAAGATTATTAAAGAATCCCACTGGAACTAGAAATGCATTGGGGGAATTCGGGAGGAATACTGGAACAGTGAATGTTGAGGTTTGACCGGTGATGGCAGTTCGAATTTCTGCAGGATCAAAGTAATGAGGGCCGATTGTATAGGCCCCCCGAGGGATGGATGCGGTAGTAGTCCGCGGGAATTGGGTGATGAGTGACTCAAAAGTGTCACTCCGGAAGTAGGATCTAGGTGGGGGTGGAGGAATTTCCTCTAAGAACTCCACGCTGTCCGCTGTCGGAGACGGACTTCTTCTGAGGGAAATTAAGATCGATGAATCGGACGATTGTGTAGGAGTATTAGGAAAGATTCTCTCCGTCAGTGCGTCCGAGAACGCGGGTAACGGAGATCGAGGGGGAGGCGAAGGAGGTTGATGGGGAGGTGTTTGAGGGGGAGGAGGTATAACCTCAAGCTGATTAGCCGGCGGAGTCGGTGGTGACGAGGATGGTGGTGATGGTGAGTAATCCTCGGCCGGACGACCCTGCTTTAGTGAACCCCCGAAGTATCTCTTGAACTCCTCGTCCAAGAGACTGCGTGCCTCCCGGTAGGCCCGATTTCGAAGCCACCCCTTGTAAGGACGGTTCAAGCGCGGCACTATAATTTAGTATAAATTATAGCGGATGATTCTCTTATACACACTTATATATATATATATATATATATATATATATATATATATATAGTATATGTGTGTGTGTGTGTGTGTGTGCGTGCGTGCGTGCGTGCGTGCGTGTGTGTGTGTGTGCGCGCGCGCGCGAGTGTGTGGGTGTGTGTGTGAATGGGACTTACTGTTGTTCCGCAGTTGTGGCTGGATCTAACGACCGAAATTGTTGGTCCCAGCACTCTACGGAGGGTTGCCGATGTGGAGGCTCTGGTCGAGTCGCACAGTACGATTTCCACAACTCACTTTTGTTGACAGACCGGTAAAATCGGTAACATATGTCTATTGATGGTGCCCACGGACCGGCAGAATAATGTTGATCAGAAGGTGTTAAAATGGCACCTGTTTCTCGTGGAGGATCTCTTTTATATTAGCGAGTTAGTGGTGCAGAGGCACACGTGTGCTATTGGGCTAATTTAAGATTAGGATTAGGGATATCAGTTGTGAAATAGAATACAGGCTATGTGTCTAAGACAACTTTCGTCATCGACCATTTGCCGGATGTCCAATAGATTCGAGCCACATGTGTCATTTATTGCGGACAACTGCTGTTTTATAATTCTAATCTATTTATTCTTCCCGTTCCTCGGGATAAGGTTCGCCTATTTGGCATCCAATATTTAATCCAATGATTCTGTCCCGAATGGATTATTGGTTTGAAATGTTATTTGGCTCGTCGCTATTGTAACAGATGGTCTATCGGTATTACTGGTTAATAATTTTTATGGTGATGACGAAAGTTTTTAGTTGAAGAAAAGAACTGTGGAGTCCGGACGTAACACTATGTTTTTCTTAAAATTTATTGATTTGCCCTCGTACTTAATCGTATTATTTATTTTTTGAAATATTACATAAATATTTTATACAAAGTTTTATCTGAAATATTAAAATATTTCAGACTAAAATATTTTGTATAATATTTATGACAAATATAATTGATATTCTAGTAAAGTAGTAAATATTTTTTTATTTATAATATCTTATATTAAGTACTTTTAAAGCATTTACTACAAAATTTATAAGAAATGTTTCATAATCTTTATAATAAATATTTGTGATCTGTGCAATCTAAGACTACAAAAATATTTACAAAATATTCAAAATAAATCTTACAAATATTTTATCTTATAAATATTATAAATATTGTATGTTGTTTAAATAAGCAAAATAATGACATTATTAGTTACGCAGTACCATTTCTATAGAAAATGAAATTGTAATGAAAAAAATATATATTTTACTCTCTTAAGGCTCTTGAATCGCTGTGGCAACATTGGATCGTAACGTCATAAATGAGAAATGTTATAGTTTCTTACATACTATTTATAAATAAAGAAAGTATTAGATCGCTTCAAAACATTTGTACAAATGGACCAAAGCTATTCTTATTCTCCCTGACCTTCTCTGACAGTCAGTAAAAGGCACATAAAGTGCGTTTATCAGCGTTTGAATGTACAAATGGTAAACGCACTGTTTCAAAGATATATTACTATTTTTTTTTATTCAAATTCTTTTTATCTACAAAGGACTTGTAAGAAACTTCAACGTATAATTTCTCGCGTATCCACTGTTGTCGCAGCAATTAGACTCAGAAGTTTTAAATTAAAAATAAAAAATATGATTGAAAACGAGATCGTTTATATTAAAACTTGAAATACGAAGCGCCTTACCGGTCCGAGTGTTAAGATATTGAATTACTACTATATAATATACATTCATTTGTTTCAAATTGAATTAATTTTCAGAAATAAATTACGAGCCGATGAAATTATCGGATTCTCACAATCAATCTGAAACAAATAATCTCCCCAAAATTTCCCAAATCTTGAAAAACTGTAATAAACTTATTGCGAAAAATATTGCCTCGGCTGGGAATCGAACTCGGATCTCTTGCATTCCGTGCGAGCGTTCTAAGTCTTTAGACTACCGAGACCTTAGCAACATTCTTCGCAATAACCGATATGTATAGAGAGTTACGCATGCAACTGCTATATAATATACATTCATTACCGATAATTTAAGTTTTAAAAATAAAAAATTATATACGGTATATATTTATATTGTATATATTTCATATTTTGTTTCTTTTTTATAGAAACAATATGCAAAGTGCATAACACCTTCAGGGAGGCAGAATTCGATGCTATAGCTTCGGAGTGGCTTCGGTTTGCCAAACAACGAGCTGGACACCAGACACAAAAAAAAACAGCAATGCCAGCAGTATCAGCGGCACCTCAATAGCACAAATAGCACAAATAACAGAAAAAAAAACAATTGAATAACCGCAAATGATAATTTTACTCTCTTACAGCATTTTTTTTGTTTAATTTACTAAAATGTTTATTTCTCTACAAACGTTTGTTTTTGTGAAAGACAAAATTTATTTTTAATTTAGACCATAGATCATAGAAATGTGATAATATAGATAACCGTAACTGATGATAGTCTTTTTTATTTAATTTAATGAAGTATATTATATATTTATACTTTTATAAACGTTCTATTTTAAAGAAAGTGAAAAGTTATTTTTAATTTGTATACTGAAATGTGATACTATAATATAGCAATAAAAAGTCCAAATATAATATTCTTATAAAATATATATAATACAATGTAATAATATATTAGTTATTTTTACAATAAATGTACTGTGTCTTTTTAAAAAATACATATGTATAAGATACAAAAAATGATAATAAATTTTATTATTAAACTTTCTCATGTAAAAACCTATTAAATGCCGAAAATACATACTATTTAAAATTAAAAAAAAATCATAATAGCTTTTTAAAATTCCAAATAATATATTTTCAACTTAAATAACCTGTTATATTCGGATTTATAAATGTTACATTAATGGTATACAATGCGTTTGCTGGGCATATTCTATAACAAGGTATTGTTTTATAAATAAGTATATATCTTGGACATTATATATGCTAGTATATATTATAATATGTGAGATAGTTACACATAACATCGTATAAGAAGTATGAAAAGTTCCGTGACGGCAAAATATCTCAAAAACTATAAAAACTAAAAAAAAATTTTAGATAAAGCATGTAAAATTTGATAAGATCATTGGCTTCAACAGTTTGACTTAGAATGGTGTCATCAAAATCAGGACATAATCTGGGATTTTTTTAAGTGCCACCCTTCACTTTTTCTTTCACATTTTTATACAATAGTTATCATTGAGATCTTTCCAAAGCACTATATTTTCATACATTTTGAGTCAGCCGTTCCGAGATAATTGAATATTTTAGAGTAAGATATCGGCAACTACAGGCGCATTAAAAATGAAATCTATTCATTTTTCATATTTATATGTTATATATTTTGTTTAGCAGGTCATAAACTACAACATATGAGAAAACCATTTTACTTCACTGGGAGTCAATTTCTGATAGAATTTGTACTGGATTCTTTATTAAGAATGGAAGAAAAAAATCTACGTAGTCAATACTTTTTCATTTATACGTGTATTGAACATCATTTAGCATTAAATTAATTAGTTATAAGCACCATCTTATTATATTGCATTCTTTTTTGTTCGTTTCTTGTTCTATTTGTCTTCACTTTTCAATTGACATTGATACAACCTTTTAGAAAAACTCTCAAGATCAAATAAAGTACGTCAACTTTCATTTCTTTCAAAACAAAGCAGCCTTTGTTTGAAAAATTTTTAGGGAAGGTCATTATTTCCAAAGTATTTAATTCCACCTTTAAAATTGAGACACTATACTCGTAAATAAGAACCACATTTATGTGCATACATACCTAGGAAACATTTCCTCAACGCATGTGTTCAAAATAGCAACTTCTTCTTGAAGCTTTTCTTCTAATTCGAACTTCATTTGTTCATATAATGCGGAGCTGCGATCTATGATCGGCTTGATACGTCTTAACCATTGAATTGTTGTATTGTTCAATTCAATATGATGTTTTCCCAGTGTAGTCATTCCAATTAATGAACTCATCATACGAACCGAAAGAATTATTTTTTCCTGTAAATCCATCATTATTGTGGATGTCGCTGTCAACATATATCGTCCTGCAATTAAAAATGTGATCATTATTAATCAATCCTTTTAACATTAAAAAGAGCAATGTTACATATAATATATAAGAATAATAACAAGAGAATTTAATTTTTTTAAGAACGTTGTAAAAATCAATAACTGATTTACTATTTATATTTATTAGTACTTGAAAAATCTGAAAATGTCATGAAAAAATACTATTTATTTTTATTGAGAATACAGAATATTGCACAATTAATATAAAGAAAGAGTTAGAACTAGTAAAAATTTTAAAATAAGTATTGAAGATAAAACGGCAATTATGAGTCAAGGTTGTTGAAGCACAAAATTTAATGTCCTGATGACACAGCTCTATTCATAAAACATCTATTCATTAAAACTTTTCAATTAATTTTTGAATCATCATCAGATAATATAATAATCTAGAATATTAAATATTTAGTCATTTATGATTAAGTGATAAGCAATTTCTTAACAAAAAAGATGTTGCAATGGTGTGACGATTATATTGCTACGACTCCGAAGAGCCGAATGTATATGCACAGACACAGCACACAAGTACACTACTTACAAAAATTAAAGGAACACTTAATTTTTTATAAGAAAATAAACAAAATTTGGACAGTTGTACCTTACCTACTGCCCTAACCTACTCGTCAAAAATAAACAAAATTTAAATTAAAAAAAAATTTTAAAGCTTGAAATCTGTATTTTTGGAATCTCTATTTATTATTTTTCACCATGTTTTCTTATTTTATGTGAGTTTAGTAATTTTTGCACCTATAAAACTACGAGCTCAACTAAATAAAAAATCTAAATAAAAGAGAGCATACAGTCACAATACAAAACGTCTTAAGCGAAAGTCATATATATTAAATTATAATATAATAATGTAAACTTTTCGGTCAAGATTTAACCATTATCAGTACATACCAAAATAAAGATCTTAAAAATAAAAACATAAAATTAAACAATCAACTCTAGTCAGAAAAGATTGTAAAAACAATTTTCAATTCGCTTATGGTATGAGATAACAAAGTAATTTGACAGAACTTGAAGTCGAACATGACTTAATCGCTAATGAATTATTTTCTATTACACGTAGGATTCCTTATTACAAGAAGTAAAGTGCGATTCCATGTGGCAAATATGGAATTTCCAGATTCTAATTAAATAAAAAAAAAAATTTTTTCAAAACTATTACTTTACAATATATTCTTATTCGTAAGAATTAATTTAGTTACATAGTAAAAATCGCTTACCACTATTTTTCGACACAAACTCTTGCAAGTGCAATTCGGAGTTATAATAGTATAAAGTAAACAAAGAATTGGAACTTTTTTAAAGAACTATTACTGACAAAAATGTGAAGGCACATAACTGGCAAACAGTTTTTATAATTGAAAGAAAAGGAGAGGGAAGAAAAGTGGAGAGGGATATTCTATTGATGAGTAGCGTGACTTTTTCCAACAATTAGTAGGTAGATTTCTGGAAAGTTCTGTGTCACTCTGTTTATTTAAACCCATTTCTTGTCTTTTGATGTATATCATTTCGGAGACCACCCTTTCATAACAAGATTGTTTGCAGCTTTATGTTGCTACATATTTTCGAAATTATTTTTAAATAACAACAACTTTAATCTGTTATTAATAGTTGCGAATAAAAATTCCAATGGGTATCCATTTCTTAGCAGAATATTAATTAAGGAAGTAATATTATTTTCATGAAATTTAGGATGAGAAAGGAATAAGATTCTGTCTAACTGCTCGATTACAACACTTTTTTTGTGCATTAAAGGATGATTTGATAAGAAATTCAAGTATCTATCCGAATTAGTAGATTTCTTATAATTGTCAAAAATAATCACTCCATCCTCTATTAACAATCTTACATCGAGAAAATTTATTTTTCTGTTATCGTCATATTCGGCAGTAAATTTAATTCTTTCATGGTAATAATTAAAGGAGCGCAAGATTGTATTAATATGATCTTTTGGAGCTGCCATAATAGTGTCATCAACATAGCGATAATAGAATGGAATATGTGTGGTTAGTGTCTTAAATATGTTAAGTTCCAAGTTTTGTACAATATTACAACATCAGCTAGAATCGGAGAGAGTGAAGATCCTATAGGAAGCCTGAAAATTTGTTTGAATATTTTATCATTGAATTAAAAAAATGTAGGGTTTAGAATAATTGAATGAGATTGCTATTCAAAATTCGTGGATAGAAATTGTCGTATTGTTGCAAATCAGATCCTATTTTTTCAAGATATTTTTCAAAGCTAAATCGTTTGGAATATTCACATACGTGGAAATAATATTAAATGATACAATTTGATAGTCTTTTTCTAGTCGCATACCATTTATTTTTTTATCCAAATCAAAACTATTTTTAATATAATCAAATTCTTTATTAATGCTTTTATCGATGATGTCTTTTAAAAAAGTAGACAAATTAAAGAAGGGACTATTAATGCAATTGACAATCATTCTCAAAGGATCACTTTCTTTATGAACTTTAGAGAGCCCGTAAGATCTCGGCAAATCTCCATCTGATATATACAATTTTTTATACGTGGATTGATCAATATAACATTTAGTTCTCCAACGTGTCAAAAGTATACGTATTTCCGTTGTCAATTTATTAGTAAAATCTTTTGTAACAGTTACGTAAGTTCAAATTTTAAATTATTAGAAAGTGGGTAAAAGTTTAACAAAGATTAAAAATAAAAAGCATACAGCCATAGCTCAGAGTTTTTATTCTATTTTTTATGGTCTTAAATACAAATTGTAGAGGATACCCGTTGCGGAGGAGGGTGTTGATTAAGGATTCGATGTTAGTGTGATGGGATAGGAACATAATTTTGTCAAATAATGTAATCACCACTCCCCTTTTATGTATGATAGGGTGATTAGAGAAAAAATTTAGGTATCTTCCCGAATAAAAATGCGTACATGCGAATGTTACAATCATCCTTCGAATTATATATTTGATTGACCTAAATGTAATTTTTAGTTACGTATATTGAGTCGGACTAATTTGTAAAAATAGGAAATATTAAAATTATACTATCTGTCAATTTGTTATTTGTAAAAATATGTTCTTTGTTTAAACTTAACGGATTTATGTACTGAAGAAGGTCAAATCTTGACCGAAATATCTACATGTTAAAATAATATTATAATATTGAACGTATTGACATCTTAGTTACGTAAGTATTATTATCGGCTAAAATTTCGTATATTTTATCATTGTCATCCTTTAAATTTAAAATTACAATAGTATTGCCCTTATCCCCTAGTAATTAACACATCAGGATGATCAGCAACGAATTTATTCAGTTCGTTGAGCCCTTTTTTTATCAAAATGTTATTAAAACTATTCGGAAATCTAAAATGTATATTTTTAAGAATAGATATAGCATCTTTCTTAATTAAATTCGTGTTTCTTCGTCTAATTTAAATAAATTGTTTTCAATATGTTTGATATAGTCTATTGTTATTTTTTTCTTTATTTATAACATTATTCGGTAAATTAAAACGTTGACCTAGTTGTAATATGAATTTAGAGTTTTCAGGAATATTAATATTGCTATAGTTCAACCAGTTATTGTTTATGTTATTTAATCAGAAACAAATTTTTCCGGACTCACATTTATGTGATGTGTAACAATAGAATTATTCGCACTAACGTTCTGTGTTAAAATTTTATTAATTTTAACTGGAATAAATTTATTATGATAATTACTAATAAATGGTTTTGTAAAGACGATGTTATAATTAATATTTCTAATATTCTCATTTTGAGTACATAATTTAGCCGATATTAAATTATCTATTTTCTTATTCATGTTATAATTTTCTTTATCTCAATTTTTGTTGAAATTAATTTCTTGACAACGGAAAAATGCACAATTAATACTAAAAGGAAGAGAAACATTAATAAATCTATAATTAGTAAAAAGTTCGTATTGTAATTGTGATATTTGTCTATATGCATCATTCAGTTCTATACGTAATAATTTTTGGATAAAATATTATAATATTTTATCCGATTTATTCTTTGTATAAAAGAACTATGATGTATAGTGATTTTATGTTGCAAGATTTTTTCAAATGTACAGGAATAAGTTTTTCATTTAAACATATTTTTAAAAATTGAATCTACTCTTAATTTTGCGTTTGATTTCATAAGTCTTATGTACGAGGTCTGGCTATTAAATAACGAGACTGCTTATGAAAAAGAGTTTTATTTTAAAAATTATTCTACAATTGAATGCTCCCCTTCAATGTACTCCCCTCCCCTCGCCACACACCGTTTCATTCGTTTTTTCCATTGGTCAAAGCAATGCTGGAAGTCTTCTTTTGTAAGAGCATTTAGGAGCTCCGCCGATTTTTGCTTCATCTTTTCCATCGACTCGAACCGGATTCCTTTTAAGGCAGACTTGATCTTCGGAAACAGGAAAAAGTCACAGGTTGCTAAATCAGGCGAGTACGGCGCGTGTTCGAGCACTGGAGTGCCTCTAGCGGCTAAATAACGCTTCACAGACAGCGCGTTATGGGCAGGTGCGTTGTCCTGGTGTAAGATCCACGACTTGTTTTTCCACAACTCCGGCCGTTTCTTACGAACTC
>NW_017305385.1:28906-36111 GCF_001594115.1 Trachymyrmex septentrionalis | reverse complement strand
ACGTTGGTCATCTTCGGTGCTCTCTCGGCCTTCAGAAAACCGTTTATACCATTCGAAAACACGCGCACGAGATAGAGAATTCTCACCATAGGCCTCTTTCAACAACTTATAGCACTCAGTCGGAGTTTTTTTTAATTTAACGAGAAATTTCACATTGATCCGTTGCTCGTGTTTTTCGTCACACATTGTTATCGGCACGAGAAAAAAACAAGTTCGTTTCTAACCTCTATAGAAAAAATACAACTACTGCGACAAAAACGTGTTTTTGTACTGGAATAGTAGATACTTCCAGCTATCCAACGCTGCATTCGTTTCCCACCCTACCCCTCGAGGACGCCTTCTGCGCGCGCAGTCTCGTTATTTAATAGCCAGACCTCGTATTTCTTCAATAGAAGATAAAAATATTTAAACAAATTTTCGAGCTTCCCATGGGATCTCCACTTTCTTCGATTCTAGCTGGCGTTGTAATACAAGACTTGGAACTTAACATATTTAAGACACTAACCACACATATTTCATTCTATTATCACTATGTTGATGACATTATTATGGCAGCTCCAAAAGATCATATCAATACAATCTTGCGTTCCTTTAATTCTTACCATAAAAGAATTAAATTTACTCGAATATGGCGATGATAAAGGAATAAATTTTCTCGATGTAAGACTGTTAATAGAAGATGGAGTAATTATTTTTGACAATTATATGATACCTACTAATTTGGATATTTGAATTTCTTATCAAATCATTCTTTACACAAAAAAGGTGTTGTAATCGAGCAGTTAGACAAAATCTTGTTCCTTTTCCATCCTAAATTTCATGAGAATAATATTACTTCCTTAATTAGTATTCTTCTAAGAAATGGATACCTATTGGAATTTTTATTCGCAACTATTAATAACAGCTGAAACAGATTAAAGCGTTGTCGTTTAAAAATAATTTCAAAAATATGTAGGAACATAAAGATAGTATCAGTACAGAGTCCACTAAAATTTCGAAAAAATATTTTACCATTCCTTATTTAAATAATATTTCTGAAAAATTTAATTCTATCACAAAAAAATTTGTCTTTAATTGTTCTCAAACCAATCAATTGTATGAATACCTTTATTACAACAGGCAAAGATAAAATTAAGAAAGAAGATCACTCAAACGTAGTGTATAAAACCAGTTGTCCTGATTGTAATTATTCATATGTAAGACAGACAAAAAGAAAAGTAAAGACGCGTTTAAAAGAATATATAAACGATTTCAAAAAATCAACGAATACTATGTCTGTTATCTCGCTGCACAGACTAGATCACGATCGTACGATTGATTGGAATACTATTATTGTTGACTGCAAACAATCTTGTTATAAAAGGATGGTCTCCGAAATGATACACATCAAAAGACAAGAAATGGGTTTAAATAAACAGAGTGACACAGAACGCTTTCCGGAAATCTACCAATTGTTGGAAAAAATCACGCTACTCACCAATAGAATATCCATCTCCACTTTCCTTCCTTCTCTTTTCCTTTCAATACTTATAAAAACTGTTCGCCAGCTATGTGTCTTCACATTTTTGTCAGTAATAGTTCTTACAAAAAGTTCCAATTCTTGTTGTTTACTTTATACTATTAACTCCGAATTGCATTTGCGAGGATTTGCGTCAAAAAACGTGATAAGGGATTTTTACTATGTAACTAAATTAATTCTTACGAATAAGAATATATTGTAAAGTAATAGTGTTAAAAAGTCATTTTCTTTTTTAATTTAATTAGAATCTGGAAATTCCATATTTGCCACACGGAGTCGCACTTTACTTCTTGTAATAAAGAATCTTACGTGTAATAGAAAATAATTCATTTGCGATTAACTAATGTTCCATTTCAAGTTCTGTCAAATTACTCTGTTATCTCATACCATAAGCGAATTGAAAATATTTTTACAATCTTTTCTGACTAGCGTTTATTATTTAATTTTATGTTTTTATTTTTAACATCTTTATTTTTATATGTATTGATGATGGTCAAATCTTGACCGAAACATCTTTATATTATCTTTATATCGTACGTTAGAATTATAATATAATAAAGTTATATTATAATTTTAAATATATGACTTTCGCTTAAGACATAGTGTTGTGGCTGTATGCTCCCTTTTATTTATATTTTGTATTTGTAAGTCACTTTTAAAAAATTTTAATTTAAATAAGAAATCTTTAGCTCACTTTATGAGCTTGTCATGTGCGTACAAAAAAAATCTGTGAAATTTTTTGGCTTTTTTATGTAAAAGTTAGAAATTTTCCTTATAAAATCGGTTTTTGAAAACGTTTTTACAATTTTTCGTTACTGAATGATCGCAGCTCGAGTAAAAAGTGAGCACTTTGATTTTGATTGCTCATAATTCCATTAAAAATTATCGCAATGCAACTTTAAAGAAAGATTCTTGAAGTTAGAACTTTGCTTTATTTAATGGTGTGATTCCCAAATTTTTTAAGAAACACGTAAACATGATAAAAAATTATTAAATATATCGTAAAAATCAACAACTTTTTATTTTTCTTCGGGAAAAAATGTTGATCAACAACAAAAATTTATTGTTTACGATTTTTTGTGCTTTTAAGTATACTGCATTTACGAAAAATTTGCCGAAAAATAGCTATGCGATCTCTTTCGCCATTATAGTTTTATGATGCGAAACATACAAAAAAAAATGTAAAATTGCTTAATTTCAATGTAAAAAAAACAAAGAAAATGAACAGTAAAATTTAATTAATATTGAAAAATCAATTTGCATGGACACTATGATCTTTACTAAGTGTCAGTACGAATAAGTTTGTTTATTATTTCCTTCACTGAAATTTAAAAAAAATACCGCCAGCGTTAGCGCACGCTTTTTTTTGTGTGTGTGTGTGTGTGTGTGTGTGTGTGCGCGCGCGCGCGCGCGCGCGTGCGTGCGCGAATCATCAACGATTCTCCAATTTTTTCAAGCCGTCCGAATAATATGATTTGTCCAACCCTTCAAAATAAGCCTCTGTTTCCGCGATGAGCTGCTCTCTAGTGGTGAATCTCTTTTCGCCGAATTATTTCTTTAGGTTTAGAAACAGGAAATAGTCGCAGGGGACTAAATTTGACGAATATGCTGGATGGGGAAGCAATTCGTAGCGGAATTCGCTGAATTTGACCATCAGTGTCGGACAGTGTGAACCCGTGCATTATCTTAATGGAAGGGTACTTTCATTATCTTAATGGAAGAGTACTTTCTTTTTCGCCAAATGGGGACGTTTTTTCTTTAAAATGTTGTTGAAACGGTCCAATAAAGCTGCTAGTAATTACCATTGATCGTTTGCTTCGACGGAAGATAATCGATATGAATTATACCGCGTGCATACCAAAAAACTGTGGCCCTCACCTTTCCGACTTCACGGTCTTCGCCTTCTTCGGAGCTGAATCACCCGGTGAAGTCCATTGTTTTGACTGTTCCTTCGTCTCGGGTGTGAAGTAATTGATCCATGTTTCGTCCACAGTAATGAACGCAGAAATTCAGCTGGATTACGTTGAAACATCTCCAAACATTGTTTTAAAATCATCACACGGTCGCGCTTATGGTCCACAGTGAGCAAACGCGGCACCCAATTTGCTAGTAGCTTTTTCATATCCAATTGTTCATACAAAATTAAAATCACTGTGCCATGTGATATGCCTGTAGCCTCAACAAGTTCGCCCTCACTCGTCGATTAGTTAAAATAATATCGTGGACTTTATCGATGATTTCTGGCATAGCAACCTCAATTGGACTTCCCGAACGAGGTACATCATATGTGGATGTACGATCACGTTTAAATTCATTCAGCCAATTGTATACAGTGGCAAATGCTGGTGCAGATGTGCTATGAACATTATCCAACTCGGCTTTGATTTCTTTCGGCGTTAAACCTTTTATATGTAAATGTTTGATCACTGCACGAAACTCGTTCTTTTCCATTTTGCAAAAAATACAAGGGTCGTTCGCTTTAATCTTCTACAGAAATGAAACCACGAATAATGAAGCCATGAATTTCGTTCAATATTTAACAGTAATCAGCTGAAAGGTGCTACTTGACAAATAGTAATGTGACATGACACTGCGAGTGCCCTCTGACAGATTTTCTAAGAACTTATTGACTTGCCCTTGTAACATTCGAATTGTATTGCATTTATATATATCGTTCACATTTACATATATCGATATTCAAATCACACTAATTGCACACGTAGGTATGGATTAGCGCACAAAGAGAAAGAGGAAAGTAGAAGAAAGAGTTGTAATTATATAATAATAAATTAATTACAAGTAAGTATGATACGTAGGCTGCTGGAAAAGTTTCTGCAATCTAGTACTTCCAGTGGCGCCAACCTTCTGCTACTATTATATCCGAAAAATTAAACGTTTTTAATCTATAATTCAATTGACAGTTTGTACCCAAGCCAACTAGTTTTGTTTGCATATTTTAAAAGAAGTTATTTTGTAAGAAAATGGAAATTTCGCGTAAAAATTTTCGGGCAATGATTTTTTATGATTACAAATGTAATCTAGCTCCGAAACAATGCATCGATCGACTTCATTTGGCTTTTGGGGATGAAGCACCATCTAATAGGACTGTTTATAATTGGTTTGTCGAATTCCAGCGTGGACGTACCTTTCTTAGTGATAAATTCCGTGAAGGTCGTCCATTCACGTCTGTTGTTGCCACTAATGTTGATGCTGTGCGTGAAATGATTGAGCGAGACCGGCATATAACATACCGCGAGATTCAGGCATCCTTAGGCATTGACATGAAAGCAATACATACGATTTTGCATGATCACTTGAGCGTATGGAAACTTTGCAATCGTTGGATCCCACACAATTTGACCGAAGCTCAAAAACAGGCTCGTGTTAAATGGAGCAGAGAAATTCTCAAGAAATTCAACCGAGGTCGGTCAAATTTGCTCTACAACATCGTTACTGGAGACGAAACATGGATCTATTCGTATGAGCCTGAAAGTAAACAACAATCCACTGTTTGGATATTTCAAAATGAACCGAAACTAACAAAAGTTGTTCGTTCACGCAGTACTACCAAGCACGATTGCTTGTTTCTTCGGTTATACCGGACATGTGACAACCGTGGCTTTAGAGGATCGAAGGACTATAAATACTGATTGGTATACAACAATTTGTTTGCCAGAAGAACAATTTGTTTGTGATAAATGAATTGCGGAGAACAAACCGAAATCGTCGCATCATCCTTCATCACGACAACGCCAGCTGTTACACAGCATGTCAAACATGTTGATTTTTTATCCAGTAATAATGTCGAATTGATAACTCATTGTCCGTATTCACCTGATTTATCATCTAATTACTTCTTTTTGTTCCCAAACATTAAAAATAAGATGCGTGGTGAGCGATTTGAGTCACCTGAAGCAGCTGTTGAAACATTTCGTACACTGATTTCTGAGGTTACAGCCTCAGAGTGGAAAAAATGCTTCGAAAATTGGTTCGAGCGTATGCAAAAATGTATCGATCTTAAAGACGAATACTTCGAAAAACAATAAAGCCATTTACCAAATTTTACATGTTTTTTTTTTATATTGTTTGCAGAAACTTTTTCAGCAGCTTACGTATAATAGTATTGTTTTTTAATAAATTTATAAGTTTAATTGTAAGTGAACGACACAATTTATTTATTGCAGGGTTTAATTATATAACAAAAATAAGAGCGAAACAGCAGAGAAAGAAAGAGAGAGAGAGAGAGAGAGAGAGAAGAAGGAAAGAATTTTTAAATTTCAGTAAAGAGCAGGAGAAGGCTAGTAGAGCAGCAGAAGTGAAAATTTCTGAGCAATTTATTTGCAAAAATATAAGAAGTTACTATTACTTTTTCTGAAAAGTAACTTCCTACCTTTACTAAAAAGAATCACTAGTCAGGTATCGTACATGTGAAAAACACAATCAAGATACACAATCAAGGGTACCGCGTTTGTTCACTGTGGGCCATAAGCGCGACCGTGTGACGATTTCAAAACAATGTTTGGAGATGTTTCAACGTAATCCAGATGAATTTCGGCGTCGATTCATTACTATGGACGAAACATGGATCCATTACGTTACACCCATGACGAAAGAACAGATTATGTTTTTCACATAGCACATGCGCGCGCGCGTGTTCTCTAAATGGTGAAATTTTTCATGCAACAAGTCATTTCTAGACAAGAGTACTTGCTTGCGTCAAAGTATACGGTAGGCATTTTGAACATTAATTAATCTGAATTGTAGACACACACACACACACACGCACGCACGCACGCACATCGTAGAGAGGGTTTTGAGTCATAAAATACTATAGAAATGACGAACCACAGGGTCCTTATCTCTACGATGTACACGATACATGGGATCTGATATCTGCCACGTCCTCGTCATAGATCCTGGGTTATGCTGAGAGTAGATATTACAAAAATATTTTTTCCGCTAAAAGTCATTTCAAAGCTTATTTAAAGGTAACACTTGACATTTTTTGAAAAAGTGCTTGGTAAGGTAAACGTTTCATGTTTTTTCGTGTACCTTTAATCTAAATCCGCAATAAAAGATACCATGTTTCAATGAAAAAATCAATTTCCGGTTTAAACAGCTCATTTCCGTTCGAAATTGGGAATTTAAAATAGGTATTTCCATTCGATAGTGTGCATCCGATTTATGTACTTATTAATACTTTTTGATAGAAACCATTACCTTGATTTTATTTTAAAAATGGAAATAAGAAGAACAACCACCAAAGGTCTTCATTTTGACAAATGTCGCCAATGTTATGACCTCGTACAATTTAGAAGATTATGACCATTATTTGGATTTCATAGATAATACCAATGGCGGAGGTACTGTAACCTTTGAGCCTTATAACTCAAAAAATACTTAAAGAAAATGAACTTAATTATAGTGTTTTGAAAAGCACTCGAGACAAGCTATAAGAATATGCAAGCAATAAAAAATTAGAGTTTCTATTTACAAAAATTGACGTGACCTTGACTTGACCTTGGCAATGCTACTCGAGGTCAAACTCATAGCACCAGAAAATACATCTTTTAAAACCCTACAACTTTTTCAATTGAATCGTATCCTGCAAAGATAAAAGGGTAGAACGAATGGTCTGAAACGCGATAACATATATATATATATATATATATATATATATATATAT
>NW_017305385.1:19992-28860 GCF_001594115.1 Trachymyrmex septentrionalis | reverse complement strand
TATATATATATATATATATATACATACATTCAATTGACAAATATTTTACGAACTTAGCACTTGAAGTACTAATGAATTGCAAATTTGAATACTTTTATAATTTTGTTTTACCAATTTTGTTATTACTAATAGCTAAAAATAATGTTATTACTTTACAAACTTTTCAAGGGATTAAAAGATAGGAGGGTATAAAATGCAATTATGATACTCAGGTAAAAATTAATTAGAGTAATATGAGATTTGTGTATATACGCTGCTGGAAAAGTTTCAGCAATCTAGTACTTCCAGTGGCACCAACGTTCTGCTACTATCATATCTATAAAATTAGACGTTTTTAACCTATAATTCAATTGACTTGTACACAAACCAACTAGTTTTGTTTGCATAGTATTTTAAAAGAAGTTATTTTGTAAGAAAATAGAAATTTCGCGTGAAAATTTTCAGGCAATGACTTTTTACGATTACAAATGTAATTTAACTCCGAAACAATGCATCGATCGACTTCATTTGGCTTTTGAGGATGAAGCACCATCCAATAGGACTGTTTATAATTAGTTTGCCGAATTCCAGCGTGGACGTACCTTTCTTAGTGATGAATTCCGTGAAGGTCGTCCATCCACGTCTGTTGTTGCCGCTAATGTTGGTGCTGTGCGTGAAATGATTAAGCGAGACCGGCATATAACATACCGCGAGATTCAGGCATCCTTAGGCATTGACATGAAAGCAATACATACGATTTTGCATGATCACTTGAGCGTACGGAAACTTTGCAGTCGTTGGATTCCACACAAGTCGACCGAAGCTCGAAAACATGCTCGTGTTAAAGAAAATGGAGCAAAGAAATGTTCAAGAAATTCAACCGAAGTCGATCAACAACATCGTTACTGGGGACGAAACATGGATTTATTCTATGAGCCTGAAAGTAAACAATCCACTATTTCAAAATGAACCGAAACCAACAAAAGTTGTTCGTTCACGCAGTGCTGCCGAGCAAATGGTTGCTTGTTTCTTTGGTTATACCGGACATGTGACAACCGTGGCTTTAGAGGATCGAAGGACTGTAAATACTGATTGGTATACGAGGTCTGTTCAAAAAGTATCGCGAATTTTGAATTTCCGCGGGTTACGTATATTCAATTTTCGATTTTTTGTGACGTTATGTTGGTACTCATGTCTCTCACTTATGCCGACAAGTTCGGCCATTTTGAGTGTTCAGTTAATTTTTGACAGCTGCTTTGCTTGCACGTGTTTTGGCTCGTCTTCGATGTTTGCCTTTTCCAAAAAATGGATCAAAGAATCTGTATCAAATTTTGTGTGAAAAACAAAATTAAGTGCGCGGACGCATTCCGAATGTTGACTGTGGCATATGGTGAATTTACCTTGGACCGAAGCCACGTTTATCGGTGGTACAAAATGTTCTCAGAGGGCCGAGAAGATGTGAACGACGAAGAGCGTGCCGGACACCCGAGCACGTCAACAACAGACGAAAACATTGATGAAGTGAAGAAAATAGTATTGGCCAATCGTCGAATCACCGTTAGAGAGGTTGCTGAGGACCTAAACATATCGATTGACTCGTGCCATTCGATTTTTACCAATGATTTGGGCATGAGACGGGTCGCCGCGAAATTCGTACCAAAATTGCTCAATTTCGACCAAAAACAGCATCGCATTAACATTGCTAAGGAGCTGGACTCTGTCCGCGACGACCCAAATTTGCTCCAGAGGGTCATAACTGGTGACGATTAATGGGTTTATGGTTATGACGTGGAAACCAAAGCTCAATCATCCCAATGGAAGCTGCCGCACGAGCCATAAAGCCATAAACACGGCATCGAAGGAGGAGCTGAACAAGATCACAAAAAATAATTTTTTGAAGTGCTTCGAGGATTGGAAAAAACGTTGGCACAAGTGTATAATATCTGATGGGGATTACTTTGAAAGGGACAAAATAGATATTCATGAATAAATAAATAATTTTTGAAAAAACACAAAATTCGCGATACTTTTTGAACAGACCTCGTACAACAATTTGTTTGCCAGAAGTCATAAATGAATTGCGTAGAACAAATCGAAATCGTCGCATCATCCTTCATAATGACAACGCCATCTGTCACACAACACGTCAAACCGTTGATTTTTTATCCAGTAATAATGACAAATTGATGATTTATTGTCCGTATTCACCTAATGACTTCTTTTTGTTCCCAAACATTAAAAATAAGATGCGTGGTGAGCGATTTGAGTCGCCTGAAGCAGCTGTTGAAACATTTCGTACACTGATTTCTGAGGTTACAGCCTTAAAATGGAAAAAATGCTTCGAAAATTGGTTCGAGCGTATGCAAAAATGTATCGATTTTAAAGGCGAATACTTCGAAAAGCAATAAAGCCATTTACCGAATTTTATATGTTTTTTTTCATATTGTTTGCAGAAACTTTTCCAGCAGCCTACGTATATAAGATTTTTGTTTATATCTTTTTAAAAGCGTGAACCTGTAATTTGGTTTTTTATTGAGCGTTGTACGATCTTTTTTAATGGAATTATTAAACATTGAAACAAAAATGACCTCTTTTATTTCAATGTTGAATGACTTGGCGAAAAAAAATCGTACAAAGCGTCACAAAAAAGTAAATTAAAGGTAAAGATTTATTTTTTCAAATGCTGTAAACAGAACTTATTTACTATTTTTAATTCAAACCATGGAACTTTGTAAAGTTTGTTCAAAATTTTTTGATTTGACGGATTTCCATTTATATCTGTATAGCTCCGTAACATATCAGTTAAATCGAAATCTCAGTTACCGTTCGCGAAAGTAGAGATTTCAGGCTATAAAATACTTTTTTAAACATTTCGATATGATAATTTTTGACAAAATCATATTGTCTTGAAATTTGCCTATTTAGGAGTGAGGGGGGGGCGGTTAAATTGGTGATGTTTTAATTTTGCTGTTGAGTGTACTACTGATTTATTTTACTTTTTTTTTATAAAATACCAAAAATTCTCTATTTCTGAAAATATACTATTCAGTCTGAAATAATTTATTGCTGATTTATGATCACAATGTTTTTACGGAAATATTATTTTTTATATAATATTATTATTTGTAATTTTAAGTATAACAACATGCCCCAAGTATCAATTATCCCCCGTTTCTTCTACTGCATTCTCTGGTTCTCGCGTTTCGGCCAGAGATGGGGTTAATAGAGGTTTTGAATAGGCGACGCCGGTATGGTTTCGTCTCTTGGAGGCTGCACTCCGCCACCTCTCAGGTCGGGGGGAGGGGGGTGCAGCAGGTCCCGGAACGCACCGGCGTCGAATCCCATAAACTCTGAAACTAAGCTTCTTTCGAAGATCTTTCCTCACTATAAAAATAGGCAAGGGGAGGTGGGTTAGAAGTCTCTTCGCGTGGAAAGTTATAAATTCCTGTAAGCAGGAAGGATTAGATTGTTACATCCCGATGAAATTCTTTCTTTCCTTATTATAAATATATGACTTATACTTTACCTTTATCTTATCTCTAGTTTAGTATTTCGTCTTAGTTTTGATATTTTGTCCCTATTTTATCTTTATTTCGAAACTTATCATATCTTTTATATATTGTAAAATTCTTTTCCTTTTTATAGCAGGGCATATTCCTTTATTTAAACATTCAAACCAACAGATAGTTCACGCGCGTCACATAGATAAAGAATATCTATTCTACAATCTTCCCTTTTCTTTTGAAGGTTCCTTTTTCTAAAATAATAACTAAACAATAATATACTCGTATATGCCTAATAATTAAGTAGTATTATAAAGGGTGTCCCAAAATTGATGCAAGATTTGAATTTGCCGCCATTTGTGCAGTAACGTGTTGGCAACCCAAAAAAAAACAATTTAACAGCTGACAGTTTAGGGTTAGTGAAAATGGAGCGTTACACGATAGAACAACGTGTGTTCATTATTGAACAATATTTCAAAAATAATGAAAGTTTTGCGGCCGCAGTTCGAAAATTTCATACAAAATATGGTCGAAATAGTGTTTTAACTTCGTCAACTGTGAAGAGATTAATTGAAAAATTCAGGGAGACTGGATCAGTTGGAGACGCCAAACACACTGGTCGTCCAAAAACAAGCCGTTCAAATGTCAATATCGAAGCAGTGCGTGAGAGTGTCAGTGACAATCCAGGAACCTCAATTCGGCGTCGTGGACAAGAATTGCAAATTTCAAGAAGCTCTCTACAGCGTATACTCACTAAAGATCTGTGTCTCCATGCTTACAAAATTCAACTAACACAACAACTGAAGCCTAATGACCATGCACAGTGAAGAGAGTTCGTTGAATGGATTATTGAACATCAACAAATGGATGCTGATTTTTCGAGCAAAATCATCCTAAGCGATGAAGCACATTTTCACCTTGATGGCTTTGTTAATCGCCAAAATTGCCGCTTTTGGAGTACGGAGAACCCACATGTGATTGTCGAAAAACAAATGCATCCACAACGTGTCACTGTTTGGTGTGGATTTTGGGCTGGAGGTATCATTGGACCATACTTTTTTGAAAATGAGGCTGGTCAAGCAGTGACTGTTACTGGTGCTCGATATCGCTACATGATAACACAGTTCTTTCTGCCGAAATAGTATGATATTGATGTGGCCAATATGTGGTTTCAACAAGACGGTGCCACATGCCATACAGCTCGTGAAACAATTCAGTTACTGCATGAGACGTTTCCAGGTCGTGTACTCTCTCGTTTAGGTGATCAGAATTGGCCCCCTAGATCGTGTGATTTAACACCATTAGATTTCTTTTTATGGGGTTATTTGAAATCACAGATCTATGTCAACAAGCCCACAACCACCCGTGCATTAAAGGAGGAGATTCAACGCTGCATCAACGAAATTCAGCCACATTTATGCAAAATGGTCATGGAAAATTTCGACAAACGAGTGCGTATGTGCATGCAAAGCCGTGGAGGCCATTTGCCCGATGTGTTATTCCACAAATAACCCTATCCTATGTACTTTATGATTCAATAAAAAAATAACAATCAAAAGATTAAAAACTGTGTTTCCTATTTAATTCAAATCTTGCGTTAATTTTGGGACACCCTTTATATTAAGTAGTATTATATATTAAATAATAGTATATATTAAGACTTTCCCGAATGCGAGGATGAATATTTTTCTTTTTCTTTTTTTTCTTTCCCTTTTTCTTTTTTTCTATAAAATTAAAACCAATTTAAAATATATCATTACTTCACCTCGCATAAAGATGTTAGTTGAGTAAAATCTTTTATTATAAATTATTAAACTTTTATTAGGACTTCCGGTTGTGAGGTGAGTAAGAGTAGACGGTTTGCGGATAGTAGAGTTAAAATTGAGAGTTTAGGGTGCTGTAAGGTTCTGCCCTGCGGGGAGTTACTGTTGCAGGCGACAAGAGTCGTGAAACCTTGGAGCTGGGCAAAGAGACAGCTCGTTATTCGTCAGGAAGGCGAGCCTTTCCATGGGATAAGTCGAGGCCGGTTTCCTAACCTCTAAACGTCACACCTGTCATCAGCGGGAAGACGATAGGGAGGGAGAGCAGAAGGTGGAAGAGCCGGTGGATAGAAGTGGAAGAGAAGGAGTTCGGCGGGTGTCACGGAGATCTGTGAAAAGAAGAAACATACAGACAAAGTATCACCCGAGAACCGCATGGTCTAGGAGGTGTCCTGCGCAAGCGCGAAATTGACACGTGGCGGTGACGTGGTTTCCGGTGGAATAGTGAGAAAGAGAGAAAGAGAGAATGAGTGAGAGAGAGTGAGGGAGGGAGGGAGAGAGAGAGAGAGAGAGAGAGAGAGGAGAGAGAACCTACCGAGCAACCGGTTTCGAAAAGCGAAGAAAATCGACGTGCGCGGCAATTTAGTATAGCGAGAACGAGGCGGATAGGTAGACGAGGAGCGCCGCGCATGTACAAGGAACGGTAGCGAACGGAGGGGTATGAGTGAGAGGTCGGGAAGGGAGAGTGAGAAAGAAGACGCTTTAATCGGTCAGAGTGAGACAGGGGGGACGAAGGTAGAGAGGTGGTTAGCGGTGGGAGATAGGTGGGGTGAAGGCAGTGAGGCAAGGAGTAGGGAGCAGCAGAAACTCGACGACCGGAGCGGCGCGGGGAAGGGTAGGAGAGGAAGACCAACGAAGGCTGAGAGCTTGGGAAGAGGTAGAAGGGATAGTAGTGGTAGTGGCAGCATAGCCTCGCTGTGGTCTAAAAGAGGGAGAGAGAGCGACTCTGAACACGAGTTGGAGGAAGAGGGAGAGACGGTGAAGGGTGTGAAACGAGTGAAGGAAAATTTGAGCATCGACGACGAAACCCAGGAAGGAAAAAGGGAAGATAGGATGGATGAAATAGAGAGAATAATGAGGAAGCTGCTGAAGGAAACAAAGGAGGAAATTTTGAAGAAATTAGAACAAATAGGGGAAGAGATAAGAAAGGAAGTAAGAAAGGAAATGAAGGATGAAATAAGGAAAATATAAGAGAAGAGGGAGAAAAGAAAGGAGAGAAAGTGGAGCGTGAACTGGAAGAAATGAGAAAAAAGGTACAGGAGATGGAGAAGAAAAGAACAGATCAAGAAAGAAGAGAGAGAAGATTAAATATTGTAATAAGGGGGGCTGAAATTAAAGGGGAAAATGTAAGAGAGGCAGTGGATGGAGTGTTTGAGAAACTAGGAGTGAGGGAGAAAGCGATACAGTTGAATGAGGTGTATAAAGTAAGAGTGAAAGAAAATGAATGCCTGATAGTGGCGAAATTGAGAAGTATGGATGATAAGAGAATGATCATGGATAAAAAGAGTAGGTTGAAAGGAACGAGAGTGTATGTTGATGATGATTTGACGAAGAGTGAAAGGGAGAGACAGAGTGAGATTAGAAAATGGGCGAAAAATGAGAGTGAAAAAGGTATGCGTGTGAAAGTAGGGTTTGGTAGGGGATGGATAAATGGAAAAGAGTATGTATGGGAGGAAGAAAGAAGGTGTATGTGTGAAAGGGTTTTTTAGAGAGTGCTTACAAGATGGGGAAACGGGAAGAATGGAAAGCAGAGGGAGGGAGAGTAAGGAGCATGCAAAAGAGAAAGGGAGAAAGCGTGGGGGGTATTGAGAGAAGAGTAAGAGCAGTAATATGGAATGTGGCGGGTCTGAAAAAGAAGGATGAGGAATTTTGGAAATTTTTGATGGAATATATATGAAATAATCGGGCTGGTAGAAACGTGGGTGGATGAAAAAGAGTGGGAAAGGTTGGAAAGGAAGATGCCAGAGGGGTGGAAATGGAGATGTCAGCCGGCCGAGAAAGATTGTAAGAAGGGACGAGCGAAAGGGGGAATCGTGACTGGCGTGAGAAGGGAATTGGAGGAAAAGGAAGTTGGGTATGAGGAGAAGGAAGGGTTGCAAGAAAGAGAGGTAGTGATAGATAGAGAAAGGTGGAGGTTTATGATGGTGTATAATAGAGAGGGACGGAAAGAAGGGCTGGAAAAAATGAAAGAGGTGATAAGAGAGGATAATGAAGGAAGGTTAGTAATAGCGGGGGACTTTAATGCTAGAATAGGAGAGGAAGGAGGGTGGGGTGAGCTAAGCATGGAAAGGGGGGAGACGAGCGAGAAGGAGAGGGAATCTAAGGATAAAATGATTAATAAACAAGGACGGGATTTGATGGAGGTGATAGAGGAAAGAGGATGGATGGTGCTAAATGGCAGCAAGGAAGGAGACGAGGAAGGGGAGTGGACCTATGAAAAAGGGGGAGGGAAGTCGGTGATTGATTATGGGATAGTGAATTGGGAAGCTTGGAAGAGAGTAGAAAGATTTGAGGTAGTGTGTAGGGTGGAATCGGACCACCTGCCAATTGTAATAGATTTAGGGAGATGGTATGAAAGAGGGGAGGGGAGAGAAGAAGAAGAAAGGGTACAGGATTGGTCAGGTGAGGGTGTACGGAAATTTCGCCAGGCATTAGGTAAGATTGAATGGAAAGGGGAAGGGGTACAAGAGGCGTGGGAGGAGTTAGAGAGAGAAGTAATTGGAGCGGTAGAGTGGAGAAGTAAGGTGAGGAGGAAAGGGATAGGGTGGTGTCCATGGTGGGATTCAGAATGTAGGGAGAAAAAGAGAGAAATGCATAAGGCGAGGAGAAGGTATAGGAAAGAACAGGTAGAAGGGCGGCATGAAGAGTTTGAAAGATGTAGGAAGGAATATAGAGAGTTATGCGAAAAGAAACAAGAGGAACAAAAGAGGAAGGAGGAGAAGGAGGTGGAAAAAATAAGAACGGAAGCAGAAGCGTGGAAATTCATAAATAAGAGGAGGAAGAAAGAGGAGAATGTATGCGGAAATATTAAAATGGAGGAATGGGTAAAGCATTTTATGGAAGCTCTAGGCGGGGTGGAGGAAAGGAAAGTGGAAGTGGAAGGAAGAAGAGGAGTATATAGGACGGAAGACGAGGGAATAGGAGAGGAGGAGATACAAAATGAAGTAAGAAGGTTGAAAAAAGGTAAAGCAGCCGGGATAGACCAGATAAGAAATGAAGCATGGAAGGAAGGAGGAGAGAAAGTGGGAAAAAGGTTGGGAGAGGTGCTAAAGATGGTATGGGAGGGGAGAGGATTTCCTGAGAGATGGAGGGGTGGAGTGGTAGTTCCGATATGGAAGAGAGGAGAGAGAAGAGAGCCGGGGAATTATAGAGGGGTTACAATGACGAGCACGGGATATAAAATATATGTGAATATCCTGAATCGAAGATTAGTAAAAGAAATGGATGAACAAGAAGGCTGGTGCAGGTCGCAAGCTGGTTTCAGGAAAGGAAGAGGTACCGTGGAGAATGTAAAGATATTAAAACATATAATAGGGAGGAAGATAGAAAGGAAGAAGAAAGTGTGG
>NW_017305385.1:6878-19373 GCF_001594115.1 Trachymyrmex septentrionalis | reverse complement strand
ATTTTATTTTATGGGGTAGAAGTGTGGGGATATAGGGAATGGAAGGAGGTGGAAGCGGTGCAGGAGAAATACTTGAAGTGGATTTTAGGTTTGGACAGGGTAACACCAGGGTATATAGTGAGGGAGGAACTAAAAAGGAATAAACTGAGGGTGGAAACGGGTTGGAGGGCTGGAAGGTTTGAAGAGAAATTAGAAAAAGGGAAGGGAGGAGAAATAGGGATGAAATGTATGGTTGAGAAAAGAAAAGAGGAGAGGGAGAAGAAGAGGTGTGAATGGCCAAGGGAGAGTTTAGAAAGGGGAAACTATTTATGGAGGGGTGGTATGAGCGAGCTTGCGATGAGAGAATGGGGAGAGAATAAATGGAAACGATTGAGGGAAAGAGACATAGAAGTAGATGAACAAGAGAGAGGGGAGGAAGTGGGGAGGTCAAGGTCGTGTAAGGGGTATGAAAGGGTGAATGGATTACCAAGGTATATATGGGGGTGTAAGAGAAATGAGGGGAAGAGGTTGGTAAGGATAGCTAGGTGGAGATGTGGGAACGAGGAAAGAGGGAATAGGTATTGGATGAGTGAGGAGGAGAGAAAGTGTAGGTTGTGTGGACGAGAAAGAGAAACAGTTGAGCATATGAGGAGGGAGTGTGACTATGTGAGGGAAAAGGGAGAAAGAGGTGTGGATGTATTAAATGAGGATGGGAGAGGAATCGGATGGATGAAGATGATAGAGAGGTTGAGAGAAGAGAGAGAAAGAGATAGAGAGAAAGAGTGAGTGAGTGAGTGAGTGTAGATGGATGTCTATCGGATGGATATTGTATATGGCAGTGAAATTTTTAATATTTATGTGTACTGAATAAGATGTAGTGGAATTGTAATGGAAGTCATGTAAGCACTTAATGTGGATGCATAAATAAATACATACATACATACATACATATTAAACTTTTATTATAAATTATTAAAATTCTCAACTATTATCTTAAGATTAAACAAAATAAATAAAGTAAACGGCGAAATAAGAGTCAACGCATAACACATTTAATTAAAGATATTAGTCAAAAATACATAAAGTAAAAAACGAAGTAGAACGGCGTATATTAATGTATAAAATACTATTCGAAGAGAAGATAACATTACAAGTTTCGGCTGCCGGATTGAGCTCTCCTCAGATGTTAAATGAAGTAAGTATAATAAAAATAGTAAAAGAATAAATAAATATAAATAAATAGTTAATGTCGCAACAATCTTAGAGCGCGGAAATGTACAATTCGGTTGGATCTCGACGTGGAGCATAATCGCATTATACATGCGATAGGGCAGTCGAAACGATGTCAAGACTCATAGCTAAGACGTATTGGCCAATCGTCGAATCACCGTTAGAGAGGTTGCTAAGGATCTAAACATATCGATTACCGGATTTGTGGAAGAACAAAAATTGGCTTTTGCACCATGATAACGCCCCTGCTCACACATCGTTGCTTGTGCGCGAATTTTTGACCAAAAACAACACATTAATGATGCCGCAGCCACCGTATTCCCCAGATCTGGCCCCCTGTGACTTTTTCTTGTTCCCGAAACTGAAGAGGCCCATGAAAGGACGACGCTACGCTACGATTGAGGAGATAAAGACGGCATCGAAGGAGGAGCTGAACAAGATCACAAAAAATAATTTTTTGAAGTGCTTCGAGGATTGGAAAAAACGTTGGCACAAGTGTATAATATCTGATGGGGATTACTTTGAAGGGGACAAAATAGATATTCATGAATAAATAAATAATTTTTGAAAAAACACAAAATTCGCGATACTTTTTGAACAGACCTCGTATATATATTATATATATATATATATCGTGGGTATCCGAGGAGCTATTGTGACTGTCGCTGCCAATAGCGTGGCTCCCGTCTTATATCGCTTCCTCGGAATATTCATAATTATCTTTTATTCGAAAGGCTGTTACGACTGTCGCTGCCAATAGCGTGGCCCCCGTCTTACGACACTCCTTCGAATATCATTAATTTCTTTGCGTTACCTCCATGCCAACTAAAGGCGGACGAATACAGTAAGAAAAGAGATTGAGGTTTCAAATTAAAACAGCTCTTATTTCTAATCACAATCCTTTCCCCTATTTCCAAAAATTAGTGCAGTTCCTAGACCAAAAAAACCCGCGAGACTCACCCCGCGCAAATACATATTCCCTAAAACGGTTGGAAATTAACCTCGCGTTTCCTAATTATAAAGACATTCAAAAGGCCGATCCCCGCGGATTCGCCTATAAACTCCGTAATCTTTTTGGCACCGGGTTCAAAATCACCCTTCCGAGCAATTATCCAATTCCTCCCAGCGAATATCCTTAATCACACAACCTAATCTCCGATCCCCGGGTAAATTGCTTAGATGCATTGACCTTAAAACCGGAGAAAATCTCAAGCGACGCGACGTAACAAGATAAATTTTGTGTTCTACTTATAAAATTTGTTTTGCTAATAACTTTTTGGAGAATAATGAGCGCGATATAAAATCTTCCAAATATCAGGGCTATGAGAAACGTTAACAATATATGTCAAAATAAAGATGGGTCTGTTTTCAATATTTACCCAACCTAACGCAACGTTGAGATCGGTAGTTTCAGCTTTGTCGGTCGCATCGGCGCATATCCCGGAACAAGCGCTGATAACCACGGGACCAGTCCGAACACCGGACCAGCAAGAGACAGGAGGCCAGCCCGAAGCTATGTTGAGTATAGGATATCTTAATAAATGTTCTCTTATGTTTGATGAGACCTTTTATTATAACGAATGTTTATGTTTATCTAGAGATAGATTGAACGTCACTAATAAATGTCAAACTCATCGATTTCTGTATATAATCGTTCGAATTTATTTGTAAAGTCGCACATGTGTTCGCAGATAGTCTTACGCGAACTGCGTGTTAATATGTACAAAGTAACTAGGCGCGTAAACTACGTGTCTAACCGAGTGAGATGCTCCGTAATGAATTTGCAATACGATTACTCCAATAGCATGGTTAACGGTGCGAAGCCCGAATGTAACTTTTAGTTATGGATACTGAATAGTATAAAATTGAAGTACAAAACGATATATCGAATAATCCGAATAACTTCGATGTCTCACTCTGTGACATACTATAGCGTACGTATTATATCTCGTAAAATCTTATATCAATGAACAGCGGAACCTGGAAGCAAAACAGAATTGTTAAGCGTGCAATGCGTAACGACTGTGTTTTATGGAGTTATATATATAAATGTGTAAAAGCATAAGTATAGATATATTTTATTGTAACAAAATTCCTAGAGATATATTGCATTTATTTGTTTAATTTTTTTTCTTTCTTTGGTTACGATTAAAGCTAATAAATGATGGATAAATAAGTTAAATCTTGAGTACTGTAAAGACGAACAAGTACAAATGCATATACGAAAGTTGTTTGAAAAGTATTGAGCCTCAACATGAAGATAGCATTACTCGTCAAAACCATTCTGGTACTACATGTTTTGCAAGATGTGAAAATTGTAGCCATTTTAGACGCTCAATTGTTTGAGTCATTTGTACCAGTCAATGTTAGTTTCTGTTGGATAAAAATCTGTGCCCTCCGAGCCTAATTTTGAGTCTAGAAAACAGGAAAAACTCGTTGGGGATCAGATACTGGTAAATACGATAGATAGTTAATTAATTCAAACAGTAATTCATAAATTTCTGTTATGGCAATCGATATTCGATTTTTACTATTTTAATAAAAACAATGACATCGACTGGCACAAATAATTCTCAAACAATAACACGAACCGCGTGCGATTCGTGAACTCGCGATCTGTGGCTTGGGAAAGTTTGATATCAAGTTTATGGTATAGGAGCATACTTATTTGAATCATTTCTTATGCGAGTGGCACAAAGCGCGAGTTGTATACTTAAAAATAAAATATGTGTGTGTGTGTGTGTGTGTGTGTGTGTGTAAGAGTTAATGATTCCGCAGAATTGAAAAATGTTTATAGATCATCGCAGTGGCATCATAGTGAGCATTGTCAATGGCGGATAGCCGTAAGTCGAAACTTGTATGCAGCAAGTAGCCGCAAATTGATAATTTTGAGCGGCAAATGCCGTGAGTTCGTAATTATTGGGAGTATAAATAAGTTTCCGCCGTTTGATAAACAATGGCGCTACCAGTATGTTATAGTTAAAATTGTCAGCTGTAAAACGTCATATCGTAAGGTTGGACATCTGGCAAGAACATAACCTTGAAATATTAGCGATTTTGCATTAGCATCTTATATCTTTTTTCGTGCGAAAATGTCGTTTTGAGCCGAACAAGCATCATTTGTGGGAGCTTTTGATTTACTTCTTTAATTTGAAGAAATCTGCAGCTGAGGCGCATCGATTGCTTGTAGAAGCATATGGTGAGGCTGTCTTAAGTGAGAGTAGTTACCGTGAGTGGTTTCAAAAGTTTAAGAACGGTGAATTTGACGTCGAAGACAAAGAACGTAGCGGAAGGCCGAAAGTGTACGAAGACGCGGAATTGGAAGCATTATTGGATGAAGATTCGTGCCAAACGCAAGAAGCACTTGCACTTACATTAGGAATGACTCAACCAGCAATTTCACATCGCTTAAAATCGTTGGGAATGATTCAAAAGCAAGAAAATTGGGTTTCATATGAATTGAAGCCGAGAAACCTTGAACACCGATTTCACATGTGAAATGCTGCTTGCCAGGCATAAACGAAATGGTTTTTTGCACCGTGTAGTCACTGGTGATGAAAAATGGATCCACTACGATAACCCAAAGAAGAAATCATGGGGACCACCTGCCCATGCTTCAACATCGACAGCCAAGCCGAACATTCATGGGAAAAAGCTCATGCTCAAACCGAACGAAACCATTACTGGGGCTCTCTACCGAACACAATTGATGAAATTGAGCCGAGCACTCAAGGGAAAACGCGCCCACTACTACTCCAGACACGACAAAGTTATTCTTCTGCATGATAATGCTCGTCCACATGTTGCGGCGCCGGTCAAAACTTACTTGGAAACATTCAATTGGAAAGTTTTCCCCGACCCGCCGTATTCACTAGACATTGCTCCTTCTGATTACTACCTATTTCGATCGAAATGGCGCATGGCCTGTCTGAGCAACACTTCACATCATATGAACATACCAAAAATTGGGTCGATTCGTGGATAGTTTCAAAAGATGAAGCGTTTTTCTGACGCGGTATCCGTATGCTGCCAGAAAGATGGGAAAAAGTAGTGGACAATACTTCGAATAAAACATTAGGTACCGTTCTTTCACAATAAATGCCCAATTTTTGATAAAAAACGGCGGAAACTTATTATATTTATACTCCTAATATTATTTGCGATAGGCGGACCAAAAGAACACGAGAATACACATTTGCCGTATTCCAATGTCACACTACTGCATAAAACGAAAATAATGAGACAAAAAAATACTTGCACTGTGGGACTTGAAAATAATAAACATAAATTACTTACCAATTCAGCGGGGGGAGATCCTAATGACGGGGACACTTAAAATAAGGCAAAATAAATTAGTAAGAAAGTTTTCCAAGAGAAGAATACTTATCTGTCGTGAGAATATACTACGTGAAATTAAGATCAATAATTGGCAAACGTACGATAAATCAAGAATTGGCGACAAGTTGTCGTACCGTGCCGCTAGATAGAGCAGCGGACTGCCACAAAGTAAAATGGGTATAAAGAGAATGGCACCAATGCATGTAATATACTGATTGACCCTATCATTAAATGTTCTTACTGTTAGTTAGAAAAAAAATTGTTAAAGATAGAAGAGGTTAAGACAAGGAAATGCGTCATATAGATATCCTATATAGGACACAAAATAGCGACTTCCGGCTAATTGGCGTTACTCTCTTCATATTCACTTTACCGCAAAATCAATGTCTGCGAGTAGTTGCGTAACTGCGTGCTTCAATTTGCCGTAAAGTGCACGAGAGGAGAAAGGCAAGCATTGAGAATACATTACGGGAGCGAGTCAATGGCGTAGCGCGTATCACCGCGTGATCCAATATAGTCAATAGCGACCACATAGTGTCTTCCCACGCTATCGTCAGATGCATAGGGAAGATCGAACAATCGAGTAAGCTACGGGTGTCCATAGACGAGTGAGCATGGCACACTAAAATCGGAAAGACCAAATTTTTGCGTATTGTCTTATAGTGGTATCTATGGACAGCGATGTAATGGTGAACACATCGTGATAAAACCAGTTAGACCTAAGATAATATATTTCGAGTATTGCTTCAATACAGTCAACGGGCGATCGCAAAAGCGTAGCAAAGTCGTGCCAATATACCGTAGGGACTAAAATAGCAATTTCGAACAAATACAGAGTGATATTTACAAATTGAACGACGTGTAGTAATGGTAAGAGGCGGACACGATCGCGAACATGAGTGACCACAGCCCGAGGTTTGTTCGGAACAAAACTGAAGGCCTTGATGAATGATTATATACTAATCAGGAGCTGCGTGGCGACTTACGTCCTTCAAAAGAAACAATATAAAGTAATATAAATATAATATAAAGTATATAAAGTAACGCGAAGCAAGGGAATATTAAACTGTGTAACTAGTATAAGTAGGGTTGTATAATAAACTGATGTTTGTCTCAGTGTAAAAAAAATAGTTCTTTGAGTTCCCCTCTACACTCCTTACCACTCCTACTCACGAGAATCTGTATCGAACTATCCAGAGGCATCACATTGAAGGACAAGGTCGAGACAAGGTGGATCCTAAGGCGGATTGTCGACGCAGGCAGAGTGGGCATCCTCAGTTCTTGTGAGCAAACCCAGATGAAACGTTGTTCTTAAAAAGGCAAAAGGAATTGGCGACCAAATTTAGGATCGAAGCATATGCGGACGCAATGGATCAAAGGAGACAAATTTCAGCAAATTACCGCAATTGCGGATTCCGGCGTGTGAAAGCACCCGAAATCCGGTTACAATGTAACATAATTTAAAAAATTGAAAAAAAACAGTAAATCAAGCTATCATAAGAAATTTTTTTTTCATTTTTATATGTAGTCCAACAATGAACCAATAGTACACTATGAACTATTGCGATATTTTGTAAATATGACGTTATCAGATTGTGCTGCTATCATGCAGCGAATCGCATTTGAATCCCTCCTCGGCTCTCCAGTCGATTGGCAAATCGCGCCAAGAACGTCATGTAATGTCACATTTTAAGAATTTTGGGTTGTAAAGTAAGTAAGTAAGTAAGTAAGTTTTTTTAATAAGTTTTACGCATTTTTTATGTTTTTCTTATAATGCCTATTATTTTTTTCATTGTGCAATAGTTTTGTGTGCACATTTGGCTTTATTATTCTGTAAGCAACTTTTTCTGTTATATTATTATATTATATTTTATTACATTATTATATTTAAAAGATTATCGTGGAAAAAGTTAGGTGGTCTACAATAAATCATTTTGACGTAGTGAACAATAAATCATGGTATATTATAAACCACATAATCTTTTTTATGATAAATAATAATTTATTGTAATAATTATTTAGAATACGGATCTTCCCCCCACTTAAAGTCTCAATAAAAATATATTTATTTGAAGCGTTTTTACTCAAAACGAAAGAAAAACGCGGCTGTCGGAATCCTCACCATCTTATAATTATCTATTTTATATAAATAAACATTTTTAAATATAGCAAAACTAAAATAATCCCAATAATTCGCAATATAAAATAAGTAGTTTATTATTAAAAATAGCATAATTCATTGTGTACACACCTTTTGTACACATAATGAATCATTTCTGATTTTTTAAATAATTGAAATTGTAGCTAAATTTAAAAAATAACTTAAAAGGTATTATTTACAGTACACATAGCCAACTAAATTCATAAATTGTATGCCAAAACTTAGATTTTCAATTTAATAATTGAAAGAGATATAAGCTTCTAAAATTTACATAGTTCATTGTTGAATTACCACTTATTCTATCTTATATTAGATTTTAATATTCTGGCACAAGTATAGCACAATTAAACATAATTTTCAAAATAAGTTAATTTAAAAAATGAGAGATTGACTTCGTATATGCATCAAAACAATTGTTCTTTATTAATATTGGGTTAAAGGCGGAGGCTTAGGTGGAGGCTGAAGAGAAAGGATTGCTAATCCTGAATCTACATTTCCTCGACGGGTATGTCGCCCGGTAATTCGGACGTGTGGTACGGGTAGGAACCCGGGTAGGAATTCTTAAGATCAGGGGTCGCCTCTCCCCTGCAAAATAATCATGAGATGAGACCGGGTAGTCACAGAGGTGTCCGCACTTCTTCTGTATAATATCCGAAGTAAGGCTTGCGGCCACAAAGGCCAGCATCTGCCTTCCTCCTGCAAAATAATCGGAGGATGAGAACAGGACAAACTGGTCAGGGGTTTCTTTTCCCCTTGCAAAAAGCCGTACGAGGGTTCGATCTGACGGAGGCACGCGACAGGTGAGTCAGAAACATGCGCTGGATTCTAGCTCTGCTAGAGCCCTCATCCTGCCAAAATACGGAGGATGGTGCCGGATAGGCCAATTAGCCAGGGGTTTCTTCTCTTCCTGCAAATCTGCGGACGAAGGCACTGATACATCTCGTTAGTTCCGAAAAGTAGGACGGCTATAACACCTAGACGCAAACCAGGAGTTTCCCTCACTCTGTTATCAGTTCGGAAGCGAGCCGCGCCGAGTAGTCGTACCGGAGGATGCGACCGCTTGTACATTGCGACGCGACACACTCTTAGGTTTCGGTATGGGGACGTCCGGTCAGGCAGGCAAGAGGTGGGCACTCATCAAGGGATGCTTATACTCGAGCAAATGAGAGGTACGCTCCTCCTTAAAAAATCGTGGGGGTCGGTGTAGGATAACAGAAGTCCATTTCACACCCTGTATAAAGGATGTCGGAGACGGGTAAGTGGAGGTGAATCGTCACTGGCTCTGCCGTGGGCTGCAGTTGACACCGGTCAGCAGGGAGGGGTCTGCATTCCCCCTAACTTGAAAACACGAATGCAGGAACACGGGTAGAGGCAGGTGGATGGTGGGGGCGAGGCCGGGTTCAATCCAAAAGATTCGGACTGGCACCGCACACCGCCAATAGGGGGATCTGATTTCTCTTGAATAAAAAACGAAGTGGTAGTGGAGAGAGCTGGGGCGCAAGGGTCCGTTTGATTAGGACAAAGATTTCTAGAAGGTGAGAAGGCGCGTAGGAACTGAAGAGACTGGAATCGCCTTAGTCCCTACGGTTTTCGTGGCGTACGAGGGACTTGCGGGCCCAAAGTAGAGGAGGTATCTCGCCTCTGCCTAATATAAAACCGGAGGTAGCCAGGCAGGTGGAGACGGATAATCGCGGCTCTTCTCGTCTGGGAGTGCGCGTAGAAGTTCGCGAGACATTCCGGGTGAGAATCCGATGACACATATCGGCCAGTAAGGGTCTCCATTTTCCCCAGCTTAAAAACTCGGATGAGGGACACAGGTAGATAAGATGAATCGCCGCGACTCTTCCAGGAATCTCATGGCACACACCAATCGGCAGGGGTCTGCATTCCTCCCAGCTTAAAAGTTCAAACGCAAGCACACGGGTAGAGATGATGGATAGGCGCTGCATCGGTGCTAATGCCATACACCATCGAACAGGGGTACTGCCACACCTTGGATAATATTCGAATGGCAGCTGTCTTGGGGCGCGCTGTCTTCTGCGACCTCCAAACTCTGTTCCGCCAAGAATAAGGAGGAGGAAAGCGCGGGCGCGACGGACAACGACTAGACTTAGATGCTGATCGTCTCGAGGACGGCCAAAAAGGCTGCTGCCAAGACTAATAAGATCAAAGTGCCGCTATAGCCGTCTGTCCGGGGGATGATACCTCCCCCTCCCCCCGCGAAAACCGGGAGCGGCGTGCCTAAGAGTAAAGTAAACCAGGGGAAGAGTATCCCCAGTGGCTCCCCCCTCTAAAGGTCCGCTCTCTTCCACTACGTCAGCGGTTTCGGTGACGTGTGCGGATTCCGAGGCATACGCAGACGTGGTTTGAGAAGTTGAAAATCAGCCTCGTTGTGTTGGACATTGAGGACCTCAGGAGGGCCGTCATAAGAGCTCTCATCTGGGAAATGTATGATAAGGACAACGGAGAGAAGGTTGATAAGCTGGCAGCCAAGCTCCGAAAGGTCTTCGCACGCATGGATGATATGAAAGTATCTCGGCCGTCTAAGATGGTCGAAATCAGGTTAACAAGCCTTGACGACTCGTACCTCTGAGATGGCTGAGGAACTAAAGGATGGGAGAATGACTCCCACAGGACATAAAAGTGAGGGACATAAACAAGGCCTTTAATAGTTTAGGGGCCTGTTGAGTGTGGTATCCGATTGGCGCAGGGAAAAAGGTGCTTGCGGTTTTTCACCTTAAGATCGGCTGATCCAGCTGTCGAGCGACATTGCTCCCCGCGAGGGGCTTGCAGTGCTACAAGTACTTAGTGGCTGGGCACGTGCAAAACAAGTGCACAAGCCGGGACCGATCCGGCTGCTGCTATAGATGCGGCGGCCACAGGGCGAGAGAGTGCCAGCAGGCCAAACTTCAATGCCTAGTAAAAAGCCTGCAAAGCACCGCATCGGCGGCAAAGGCTGCAACCAAAAAAATTAAGGAAGGCTCCAAGAGTCTCCAAAAGTGCGATACCATCTGCGCCAGCCAAAGTTGCGGTGGTGATCGTTGAAAGGATGGAGATGGAGGAGCTTCAAACGGTCACGAAGGAAAATCATCAGTAGGCTCCTCCACACAAATCTCAACCACTCAAGCGGAGTTTAGAGGATGCTTCTCCAGAGCCTCGCCGAGGATGGGAAAGGGCTGATTATCGCCGCTGATCCATATATCATCCTAGAAAACAATCCCAATTGAGCAGGGGACCTCCGAGGTTGGATGGCGATAGTTAGCCAACACGCGCGCGACTCTCCGCCGATAATATCTGTTTCGGCGGAAGAGGGGTTCCTATTAGTCGAGTGGGGACCCATGGATGTTGTGGCGTGCTACATTCCTCCCAGATTGAACAGCGAAAAATACGAGAACGCTCTGGAGGAGCACATGCATAGACGCTCCTCTAGGCCCATTATGGTGGGAGAGGACTTTAACGCTCACGTCACTGAATGGGGATCCCCAACCACTGACTTCAAGAACGAGTGCACCCTGCAATGGGCGGCGGCACTCGGCCTTGTATTACTCAATAGAAACCGGATGAGCACCTTCGTGGACGGCCGGAGGGAGTCCATTATTGACATAACGTGGACTTCGCCCCAAGCGGCTAAAAGAATGGAGGGGATGGAGAGTAGATACCGCTTCCTTGAGTAAACAGTCGGATCACCGATTCATCTGTATGGAGGTAGTGTATACCCCCACGGAGGTACAAACAAGGTGCTGCCGCCAAAGGGAAGAGAAACGTTGGGCCCTCAAAAAGCTGGACCCCGGTGCCCTCAAAGCCAGTCTGCTGGCCTTGACGTGGCTGGAACGCCGGCCAGAGGTCACGGCTGAAGAGGAGGTCTGGTTCAGGGACGTTATGTCGCGTGCATGTGATGCTTCGATGCTCCGGAGCAAGCTGATGGCAACCTACTGATGGTCCGAGGAGTTGGCGAAACTCTACCGCTCCGCAGTGGCCGCCAGGAGGGCCTATACGTGGACCAGAAGGCGGGGAATCGACCAGAGATCGATTAAGCCCTAAAAGGAACGAGGAGAATCCTGAGAATCGCCATCAGGAGGGCGAAGGCTTCGGCCTGGGAAAAGCTAGTCTCTCCCCTTGATAAAGATCCATGGAGGAGGCCCTACAAGATCATGACGAAGAAATTGCGACTCCCCTCCCCCCTTCCGATGACCGAGATCCTGAACATCCGGTTCTTAGATGGAATAATGGGAGCCCTCTTCCCTACTAGGAAGAAGGAGATCCTACCTAGGTCCCGTCCGGGATCGCCCGTCGATTAGACGGACGAGCTGAATATCTCGGAGTCAGAGATGGAAAGAGAAGCCTTCGCCCGGCTGAAGGGTAAGCCCAAGGCCCCAGACCTAGACAATGCCAGGCAGGATCTGGATCCTGTCCGCCCCCGTCATCGGCGAAAGAGTGAGACAGTTCTTCACAAGCTACTTCAGGAAAGGAATTTTCTCCAGATTATGCAAGAAAGCTAAACTTGTCCTCCTTAGAAAGGAGAGCAAGTCCTCTGCGTATAGGCCCATATATCTGCTGAATGATGTCGGCAAACTGTTAGAGCGAGTGATCGCTAGTCGCATCATTCGGCATCTGTCTCGGAATGGTCTATCTGTTGGTCAGTATGGCTTCCGGGAGAAAAAATCGACGATAAATGCAATTAAGCAAGTCTGTTCCCTCTCGGAGCAGCTGATTGCGGAGGGAGGGAGGGAGGGTGTTGGTGGTCTCATTAGACCTAGCCAACGTCTTTAATAGTATCCCCTGGAGAT
>NW_017305385.1:1004-6778 GCF_001594115.1 Trachymyrmex septentrionalis | reverse complement strand
GCAATTAAGCAAGTCTGTTCCCTCTCGGAGCAGCTGATTGCGGAGGGATAGTGGATTGCGGGGGTAGTGGAGACACTGAGCGAATACCATTTATTGCCTTCCTACCTGATGGATACTGTGACTATTTTCGGAACAGGACGCTGAAGTTCCACGACAAATAAGTATTCCAGCAGCGGAAGGTAATGTCGTGCGACGTTCCCCAGGAGTATTGAGCCCCCTATTATGAAACGTCTTATACAGCGCTGTTCTCCGCGCACTTGTGAAAGGGGGGGCAGGGGGACGACCTGGGAAAGAACAGTGGCGAACGCGAATCACGCAGTGGCCTGCATCGTCGGTGTAATCCGAGATTTGAAAGGTGACCCCTGAGAAGACGGAGGCTATATTTCTCCACGATGAGTCTCAGGGTGCCTCCCCGAGGGCCCGGATTATGATGGAGGAAGTTCGCATCTAGGTGGGATTCAACTTGAAATACCTCACCTTAGATGGTTGATGGAGCTTCCGCGATCACTTTGATAGCATAGCTCCCCGATTGGGTAGACGGACAGATGCATTGCTCAGCCTGATGCCCAACCTTCGGGATCCGGAAGTAAAGAAATCCTACATGGGCGCGGTCCTGTCGGGGGCTCTCTACGGAGCCCCCGTGTGAAGTGGCGAGGCCCTGGCTAGCCGCCACATTACAGCCAGACTATGCACTGTGCAGAGGCGGCTGGTCCTTCGTATCACAAGGGCCTACAGGACCGTGTCTTATGCGGCGACAATGATCCTGGCGGACGTGCCTTCTTCAGAGTACGTGGCGGATGCCTTGGCAAAAACCTATGCCAAGGTGAAGGCCAATAGGCTTGGGGGAGCAAGGGCACTGTGACCCTCAGAGCTGTTGACCGTATAAGGATAGAGGCTCGCCGGGAGTTTTCCGGGAATGGAAACGAAGCCTGGAGGATGACCCGCTGGACATCAGTGTCCGAGTTTTGGAGGCCGTCTTTTCCTGCCTAGACCAGAGGGCAGGCAGAGAATGGGGTGGACTTTTCTTCAGAATGACACAGGTACTTACCGGCCACGGCTATTTTGGTGACCTGCGTCGAATTGGGAAGGAATCGATGACGCAGTGCCACTGCGGGGCAAGTCAGGATTCCGCACAACATACACTGGAACACTGCCCAACGTGGACGGTGGAACGTGAAGTCTTGATAAACGAAGTGGAAGGAGATCTCTTCCTGTCGGTCGTGGTTAAGGCCATGGTCGACAGGAAGAGTGCTGGGAAGGCGGTCTCCTCTTTCTGCGAGCAGATCATGTTGCGGAAGGAAGAGGCCGAGAGAGACAGAGGGAGAGGGCGGCTCGCGACGCCTCTCCACCAGGAAATGGTGGTGGTGGGGCTCCGATAGGGTTACGGCTCACAGCGGTGTTGCCGACGTCGTTTCGGTGGCTACTGCCACAACACCAGGAGAGAAAGAGAAAGAGATAGAGAGAGAGAGGGGGGAGGGGGAGAAGTAGAGGAGAAGAAGGAAGACGTTCTGGCGTCTTTTTCCTCCTCCTCTACACATTGTGGTTCGGCCACCAGGACACGGGCAAAGCAGGCGATGCTTCCACCCTTTTTCTGCTCATAGGGAGTTGTGGGCCCTCGGATTACCTCACTATTACCAGGGGGTCTAGGGGGGGGGGAGAAGATTTCGATTCCACTTTACGGCGGCTGAGGGTGGCTAGACGCTACGCACAACCGCCTCTCTCCGCCCAATCCCTCACAGGGATGCCCCGCTCTCTGGGCGTTCTTATACGCCCAGGCAGGAGAAGGTTGGGGGTGGTGTCCCCTGCCCATACGGCTAGTATGGCGCACTCATGTAGTCGGTATCAAATACCGGCGGGTATGAGCCGGCGATCATCACTGGCAAGTCCCAGGGATTCCTGAAAATATGCTGCACGCGTTTCCGGGGATCCCCTGAATCAGAACTAGTGCAGGACATCCGGAGGGATTTTAGTGGGTGCGAGTCCCACATAACCCCGGGCTCTGTCCCCAAGGTCCAGGGTATGCGTTAAGCATTCTCCCTCCAACATCAAAAAAAAGCTGGATACACACAGAAACTGGATGTTTGAGTGCCACATGATTTTTTGATAATAAATTTAATGGATTGAATTTCTATTTGCGAATCGCTCCTAAAACGAAACGAAATTGAACCTTTTTTGAAAAGATTGGTAACGGGCAAATGAAAAGTGAATAACACATCAAAATAATGTTCGAAAGCTCGTGATTGACACGAGGACACAACAAACAATCGCAAAGCCTAGATTGAAAAGAAAGTGATGCTGTGTGTCTAGTGAGACTGAAAAGGAATCATCCATTATAAACTACTGCTGCCATGCAAAACGATTGATTCCGATTTTTATTGTTAACAACTAATGCAATTGGAGTAGTTCATTCAGGACAAGCGGCCAGAATTGATCAATAGAAAAAGCGTTATCTTATGACAACGCTAGGCCTCACGTTTTATGACTCAATAAAAATTGAGAGAGCTTGGCTGGGAAGTTTTGATGCATCCACTGTATAGTTCTGCCCTTGCACTGTCCGATTACTATTTATTTCTGTCTTTGCAGAACTCCCTTAAAGGAGTAAACTTAACTTCAAAATAGGCCTGCAAAAATCATTTATCTCAATTTTATACCAAGAAAGAAGTGCTACACCGGTGGAATAATAGCTCTACCCGAAAAATAGCAAAAGGTCATTAAACAAAACGGCACATGTTTGGTTTAATAAAAGATTTGTAAACAATTAAAAAAATATGTTACAATTATGCTTTAACTTGTAAAAGAACTTTTTTCTTAATCCAATGTTTCTCAAGAAAACAGGAAAATTTCGAATTTTTATTTAATGTAAAATTTAATTTAAAACAACATTTGGTATTATCGTTATGACAATACGCCCTTTCTCGTCACAAATTGCGGGCCAACCATCTGTTCAGCATACACGGCGCTTTACGTAACCCAACTTGCGTAAGCGTATGTATAATGCGTGATTATAATCAGTAGAAGTTCCCCTCTACTGTATATCTCGCTGTACATTCACTAGTCGGGGATATAAATTCCGAACCGAGTTATTGGCAAGTAGTCCTATATCCAGATCTTCAGTCCTGTCAAGACCGCTCCTTGAGACCGTTATTTGTAATTCCTGAGAATCCATCTTGCTGTAAACGGGAGCGCCCGTACGCGGTAAAAAAGATTGGAAAACATTCAGTCATAGAACTTGTTCACTGGGAGCACTCAGCGGCGAATGGGAGCGTCTGTTCACAGAGAGATGTATTCTCGGGAGCATCCGAGTTACAAGTAACAGTCTCAAGGAGCGGTCTTGACAGGATCAAGGTCTGGATATAAGACTGCTTGCCAAGCATAAGTCGGTTCGGAATTTATATCCCCAACCGGTGAACGTACAGCAAGGTATACAGTAGAGAAGAAACTTCCACTGGTTATAATCACGCATCACACGCATTATACGTACGCTTACGGGTTACACAAAGTGTATGCTGAGCAGATGGTCAGCCTGCAATTTGTGACGAGGAAGGATATTGTCATAACGATAATATAA
This sequence comes from Trachymyrmex septentrionalis, assembly GCF_001594115.1. NCBI lineage: Eukaryota > Metazoa > Arthropoda > Insecta > Hymenoptera > Formicidae > Trachymyrmex > Trachymyrmex septentrionalis. Next base: position 3,210 of record NW_017305385.1, on the reverse strand, counting down.
ATGTTGTTTTGAATTAAATTTTACATTAAATGAAAATTTGAAATTTTCCTTTTTTTTTAAAAAACATTTGATTAAGGAAAAAGTTTTTTTACAAGTTAAAGGATAATTGTAACATATTTTTTAAATTGTTTACAAACCTTTTATTAACCAAATATACCGTTTTGATTAACGACCTTTTGCTATTTTTCGGATAGAGCTATTATTCCACCGGTGTAGCACTTATGTGATTTCTCGGTACAAAATCGAGATAAATGATTTTCGCAGGCCTCTTTTAAAATCAAGTTTACTTCTTTAAGAGAGTTCTGCAAAGACAGAAATAAATGGTAATCAGACAGTGCAAGAACAAAATTATACAATAAATGCATTAAAACTTCCCAACCAAGCTCTCTCAATTTTTATTGAGTCATCAAAAATGTGTAGCCTAGCGTTGTCATAATGAAAGACAACGTCTTTTCTATTGATCAATTCTGACCGCTTTTCTTGAATGGACTGCTCCAATCGCATTAGTAATTGACAGTTGAAATCAACATTGTCAATTGTGATATTAATAAATATATTTCTTTGTAACACGACTTGGTGTCTCAAGCTTTCTCGAACCTTGATTCCGGCGAGTAAATCGTACCATATCATTATAATTACAATGAAAATAATTATACTTGAAGTAACTGATCGATAAACTTACCTAACTCAATTAATTCTTTTGTAGTTCGAGGAATGTTTAACACACGTTCCTTCATCATTTCAAATGCAGCACAGATTTCCAGATTGTAATTCCAATGTTGCGTGACAAGGTTATCAATGACAAGTTCTCGTTGTTTATTTGCGTAAGCAATGAGATTACCTTTTGCGGTAGTTTGTCGTAGATTAATTGTCATCAAATACTCATTGTTTGGCTGAAAAAAATTTTTTAGTGTTTATTATTAGTTTGAATATGAGTAACAGATAAATGTTGATAAAAGGATACTTACAAGGAAATAACAAGAATTATGAAATGCCAAATGAAATAAGTCGTAATTCATTCAAAAATGGTTATACAAGGTGTTCAAAAAAGATCAGGATTCTAGATTTACTTGAGATAATGACGTTTTTAAAAGAAATTACAGATGAAAGTTATAAGGTATTAAAAGATCTATTTACAGATGTTATGAGTTTGACCTAGGGTGACGTCGTTAAAGTCAGGTCAAGGTCAAATCAATTTTTTAAAATAAAACACTATTTTTGATACAGAATATAATAGCTGGTGTCAAGAACCTTTCAAAACACTACAATAAAGTTATTTATATTATATTTAATTACTTATTGAGTTATAATGCTTGAAGTTTATAGAAAATTCTTACTTTTCGTATGTTTTTATGATATGTATCACTCTAACTATTAACTAACAATTTATTATATTTTACTCCCCTAATCTAACTAAATCCCCTTATCATTATTAAATTATGTTAATATATATATATTCACTCTTTGCTCGGTCATGTGGATGTATAGTTAATTTTTTTTTTTTTTTTGACCCCAAATTATTACAATCTGTCTTGTTGACATTCAGCAATATTTCTGTCGTAGAAGTTGAACATGGAAGGTACGCATCCAATGATGCGTCCTTATACGGGTATTCTTAATCTCAATCATTGCATCAATATTAGCATTCACAATATTAATTCAAATTCAAATCAAGAAGTATTATGACACTGGTGGTAAAAGCTTAGTATACCAGAAATGTCTATATATTCTAGTGAATGAAATCAAATGGAATTTTTTTCATTAGTCTCCTAATTGATCTTGGTTTCATTAAGTTGGCTGTAAGAATATTCGGGTGCTTCTTTAGTCTATCACAGTAATTTTTAGTAGTTCAGGGTTTCTTCTTTGACACTAGGCACTTGGAGGTCACGATGTATGGTATCATTAGTCACAAACCATGACGCGTCAACTATCATTCTCAATATTTTCGATTGGAAGCGTTGTAGTATCTTTACATTAGAGTTGGCCGCTGTCCCCCACAGCTGTATTCCGTACGTCCACACTGGTTTTAAAATCATCTTATATATCAAGAGCTTATTCTCAAGCGTGAGCCTTGAACGCCGATTTAAGAGCCAGAATAATTTTCGTAATTTGAGTCCAAGCTGCTTCCTTTTGGTAAATATATGTGTTTTCCAAGTCAGTCGGCGATCAAAGTGCACGCCTAAGTACTTAGCTACCTCAGATTGTG
>NW_017305385.1:0-208 GCF_001594115.1 Trachymyrmex septentrionalis | reverse complement strand
ACCAAACAGTGACACGTTGTGGATGCATTTGTTTGTCGACAATCACATGTGGGTTCTCCTTACCCCAAAAGCGGCAATTTTGGCGATTAACAAAGCCATCAAGGTGAAAATGTGCTTCATCGCTTAGAATGATTTTGCTCGAAAAACTTTCATTATTTTTTAAATATTGTTCAATAATGAACACACGTTGTTCTATCGTGTAACGTTC
>NW_017305384.1:336916-345203 GCF_001594115.1 Trachymyrmex septentrionalis | reverse complement strand
ACTCGAGGACTATCGTAGAAATTCCGTCGCTGGAGCGTTCTACGAGCTCGAGTTGCATCGTGCTACTCATCCGGACGTGTATCTCATGGAGAAAGTGTTGCGCAGGAAGGGCGACAAAGTGTACGTTAAGTGGTTGGGATTTAATGGATCGCACAATTCATGGATACACAAAAACAATGTTATTTGATAAATTTTTAATTGATATATTTTGTATACCTATAACAATATAAGAATATAAACGTGTAAAATATTTTTTTTATTATCCTTTCCATTTTTAGAGTATACAGATATAAAATACGTATATAAATGTACAATACATGTAATGAAAAATAACAGTAATACATAATAAATGATACTATATAAAACATAATAGTAATACTTATATACAACGTAAAAACATAATGCGTAAATTATAATGATAATAGTACATAATAGTAACAGGTATGTAGATTGTACGAGAATATTTAAAAAAACGTAAAAAGATATACACAAAGTAAGATATAAGATAATACATGTACGTCGTATGAAAATATAAAAAAATGTAAAAATATAATAGAAATATAAACGTTGATATGTACATATATTACAAAGATATCCGCCAATTTCCCCACGGTAACGTCTCCATTGAATTCGGTACGATGTATCATTTGTCATCGTATGGATACTCAAAGCGATTTTCGATTCGGATATCGTGTATACCTCGTGCAGTTTAGATCGTATACACGATTGACGACGAGTCATTTCGATCTCTTCGTTCAAACATCGAGTGTAATCGTCGAACGTTATTTGCGTTATTTGCGCTACGACGTTACTCTTTACGCCTTTCACCTTTTTAGTGTCCTTCTTGCCCTCCACCCTCACAGCGTACATCTTCGCTCTGAGACCAACGAATTCGGTCATTATCGCACCGTTATTTTCGTCCTTCATTAGACTGGGTCTGATCTTTTTTTGTTCGCGAGAGGCATACCGTACGCGTTATCCATCGGATAATCGCTCGTGTCGAATCTAGCGATGTCGCGTTTCATAGTCTCGTAAACGTCCTCGCACTCGACGCGGTATACGAGTATAAGGCTGTCTGTATCGGTGTACATTATTTTACATTTGTCGCGAAACAATGGTAACATATACTCGTGGTGAAATTCGTACAAGCAGACTTTCGATATGTCGAGTATACACATACCCACGTAAATCGGTTTGTCGAACTTCATCTCGAGATTGCGCAGTTCGACGGCTATTAAATTTTAGCAAAGACGCTACGGCTGTGGAAATTTGGTTTTGCAATCATTGCCTCCGCACCGTACCGTCCATCCCATTTTGTTAATAATTTTACGTTAACGTGGTTGCGCACATTCTCCATAGTTTTACCGAATACTGCGTTGTTCATTAATTCATACAAATTTTTTTCGCGCGCGTTCTGAAATTTGTATTAAGTTCGATGTAATCGAGGAGATTGTGCGAATTGTAGCACCCGATGGATCTTTGTTACGCGAAGACCGTGACGAGTACATTGCTGCAGGTTGCGGTAGTGAATGACGTAGCGCTGTTTATCGTGCAGCGTCGCTAAAAGTTTATGTTCGCGCTTGCCGGGCGGTTTATCGCGCGTCGGACAGAACGGTAGGTCAGTGTGTCGGTCGTGTATATGCTGCGGATACTCGAGATCGACTTCGAGAATGTAACCGGTGAGCGAATCCAGAGCGATCGCGCTCGCGTCAAAATTCGCAGTGTCTTTGACCCATTGAAATTTGGCGTATGGAAATGGTTGACACATCGCCCACCCGTATAAATTGTTAACGTCGTAGTACATCAAACGACGACGGTTCCGACGGGTCGTACGAATGCATACTTGTTATTAGCCTGCGCATATCTGCTTGAACATTGACTGAGACCACCGCGTATACCACGCTCGATGAATATGATCATGTCAATATCAATGAGCAACTCAAATTTTACACACGCATGTTTTAACATCGCGTCCCACGTGAAACCAGGCAAGGTGTAATAATGTGCGGGATTGAGACCGTAACTCGCGACGCAACTTTCGCGGAAATTTTCGAAAATGTCACCTAAGAACAAGACATCGGTTTTCAAGTACAGATCACTGTACTCGCCGAGCGTTCTGATGGAGAATCGCTGCCATACATTCGCCGCGTGAGCGTAATCGCTCTCGAATACGGTATCGCCCGTTAACAAACTGTAAAAAGATTCGCATGATGGTAAGCGCGTGTGCTGCAATTTTTCGGCACAGTCAACGTACTCGTACAGAAAGACACCTTGACGAGTCAGTAATTCAAATTCATCATCCGATAGTGCTGAAAATTTTGAACGTATAATTTTTTATTTGTCTTTATCGAGATACGACGCTAATTTATCGAGACTACTGAGAAATTTGAAAGAATCAATAAAACGTAATTTTACACAATTTCTTTGAGAATTATTTTCAGTTTTATCTTTAGTGCTATCGACATGTTTTGTGAAGGAGATGTATTTTTCTTTAGTTATCGGTAATACATCTACGTGTCCTTCATATGCTGTAGCGATTTCCTTAATTATAAAATGCGCGTCGTAGCCCGATAAATTGTGAAAAACGATCGGAATATATAATGAATTTTTATAATTTAAGTTACAATTCGAATGCGCTGGACCGCGGTATCTACCGGTTAAGTGGCAATGATCGCTTACCCGCGTGTCGTCCGACGCAAACGGTTTCTCGCAAATATGACAACGCGTCGCGCTACGGTACGCCTCCTGTGTTCTTTCGACAACGTTTCCATGGGCACGTTGGCGGATACGATATTTTTCACGCGATGCGCCAAATCGTTGAGTTGTCGCGCGAACTACGCTATACAATCTTTGTCGCGACGGAACTGACACGAAGATAACGCGTCATCGTACGAGCAACGCACGTAGTAGCCTATGCTGAATACCTCATGCCGTTGATATGCGTACGACGACGCATCTTCCTTGTCGGGTTCCGTCTTCCGTAAAACTCATTCCAAGTCGACGTAGACGACGAATGGGACGCGCTCCTTGTTGCAGTTGTTCCTAAATTCGAGCCACTTTTCGTCCTCGCTCGGCAGTCGAATAGCGCAATCGTTGATCTTCTGGCAGTCCATTGTGTGCGACTGCAATTTCTCATTCGTGCTGAAGTAATGCAAGCATCTGAAAAAAACAAAAATTATAACAGTTACCTATATTTTATTAATAAGATGGGAGAAATTATAATAATTTTTTCATGTGTACTTACCGGTCGCAGAAATATTTCTTGTGCTCTTTTTTGCTTAATTGCCAGCTCACGAGACGCGACAGGTTCTTGATCTACGCAAAGTGGCCGATACCGTCGTCGCGTGGATCTTGCATGTACAGGAGATTGACATGCTTGTCCTTCCTATCACTGGTGAGCTGCAGAGGAAGGATTTGTTTATTCTCGATACCGTATACATTGATCGACACCGCATTCAACCGTTCGAATTTCGGAATGTCTTTGATCGTTATCGGAAATTCAATACCCGCGAGATTCAGCACCGTCGTATAATGCGGATACGATGACTCTCGCTCCGCATGCTTTTCAGCCGGGTACAGAGCGGCGATCACCGACCACGCGAAACACGCATTGTCCATCGTACTAACATTGATCACCGCGTGTTTCGTCGCTATTTCCCGCGGCACTTCGAAGTAACATCCCGCGCGCATGGGATTTAGTTTGTTCACATTTATTACCAAATTGAGGATTCGCGACAATGCCCACCGGTTGTCACGTTCCTGGAACTCTTCGAGTGATGTCAACGTGGGCTCGATGATATGCTGCTCGTACCACTCGCGCAAATCGGTATATCTTTTTGTTCTTTGAAATTATGCTCTTATTAGCACGTTTATCCTTCGTCGCAAACTCACCGTTGAACGCGGTGTTCACTTTTGCACTACCGTGTCTTTCTACGGCGTCTCGCACACGTTCGAGCACTATTTCTCTCGCGTCTTCCAAAAACCGCCGCGGCTCGATGTAATCGACGTTGACCACAGCAACCATCGATATACGGCTTTCAAACGCGGCATCGATCTCTCGCCAGACGAGAGATCTTTCGTCGCGACTAATGTATCCACCACCAACGTGCACGAAACGTCGCTCTAATTGTGTCTTTGCACCCGCGAGTCGCGCGATCCTCTCCACCATGGATTGTCTGTGTCCAACGGCGATGCGCTTGGTACGACAAAATTCTTCGAGCCGCTCGATGCACTCGTCGCATCGTTGCAGCCACGCGAAACATTCCACCAGAGTAGCGACATGGCTGCACTGCTCCAACAGTTCGCGTTCCACTTGCTCGTAATTTTCCATGTTTTTTTTCCACTATTTTTATTGCTACCGATTCGTTCGTCTTCCAGGGCACCAACTGTGGAACTGAGCTCTTATAACTCATTATATATTTCATTTGTGACTTCTTTGTCCCTTTGCCTATTGGGTCATACTTTATTTAGAAGTAGATAAGGCAGGATTGCGAGCGATTCTAGTTTATATAAACAGCATCAACGCTTCTTTTAACGCGTCGCTACATGTCGCTACATCGATCTCTCTTCTCAGAAAAAAATCATTATCGACACTTCTTCGAAGAAATTTAAGGGTTGTGGGAACGCAGTGTGATTTCATACTTTTCACTGGAGTATTACTTTCATTTTACTGTAGAAGAGTTATGTTTTGCTTGCAGCCGAACATCGGCGCTTCTCTTAACGCGTCGCGATGTATCATCGATCTGATAGTACATGGTCCGGCAAAATGATCTCCCACATTTTAATCTTTAATAAAAACGCCATTGTAAATGCTATTTAGATTTTATTTTTATTAACTGAAAATGTATGCTATGCCATTTGTTTTTATTGAGTTTTGAAAATTACAGAGTCCAAGTGGCGACCATTTTTTTCGATACACATTCGAAGCTGATTTCTAAAAGTTTCCATCACTCGAGCAGTAATTTGAGGCGATATTCCTGTAATTTCTTGGCGTATTGCTGCATTCAATTCGTCAATGGTTCGGGGGTGGTGTTGAAAAACCTTCGCTTTCAGGTAGCCCCAAAGGAAAAAATCGTATGGGGCAAGATCGGGTGAACGCGCAGGCCACCCAACGTTCTTTGCGTCGTAATTACAGATTCGTTACTTTTCATAAATGTTTCGATAACGAAGGCACAATGCTCGCCCGTCCAATTCATGACAACTGAAATGGCAAGGCGCGAGCTACCAACCGACTATGCTAAGCTCCCCCTCTCTTCAGTGGTTCGGGCACAGTGGCGGTGGAAAATCATTTTGCCGGACCCTGTATATATAAATAGTGTGTATAATTTTTTTTCTTTTAATCGTAAATTTCGAGTAAATTACGAGTGATAAGACATGGATCGTGTAAAACAATATATACATCGAAAATCGATCGAGCGCAAGGGATACCGTCCCTTGTCACCAGGTCCGCTAAGTCCACCACCATCGAGAGAAAAAGCGCGATATTGGGAATGTCCAGGTGAAAAAGCATCAAAATCGCCAACATGTTCCTCATCGACATGGTCAAAATCGCAAACATATTCATCATCATCATCATCATCATCATCATCATCAAAGTATAAGCCATAGCTAGCGATGTTCGAGCCGTCGATTGCATTCGAACGCTGTCGATAGCGAAAAAAATGTAATAAAATATGAGAAAAAACACGATGTAATAAGATGCGAATAAAAAATTTTCATCCACATCATTTTATATATGTACTTTATTTCTTTAGTCTCCATCCATCCATCCATCCATCCTATGCCTCGACGCGCTTATAAAAAACCGTATTGAAAAAAAATGCGTCATGAAAAAGAGGATTCATTTCTTCTATCCTTTCTTCACTCATATCACGTTATGCGCTCCATCGTCGTGCACGCTCTATCGCTTACAAAGCATACTACGTTATAATATCGGTCATGTTATTAATCTGGCACATGCCAGATAATAATTGTGTCATGTAAAGCGTCGTGCACGCTCTATCTTTCTCTAACGTGTGAACCCTTGTTATCTACGCATTTTGGGGTGGACGCGGGGCCCGCAGCAGCGGCGGTGGCTGCGGTGGTGGTTGAGGCGGCGGCGGCGGCGGCGGCGGCGGATGAATAAAAATAAGAAACGCATTGTTTATGTGGGTCCTATTACAACGATGCCGCCGGGACTTCCCGCGCCTTTCCCCACTACCGCGGGACTTCCCGCACCTTTCCCCTCTACCGCGCCTTCCTCCGCCCGCGCCTACGAGTACCTTCCGCGCCCCGCGCTCCCCTCTAGCCCCATGGGTTAGAACCGGCCTAGTATACCTACTATTACGGTTGTTAATTTATTTAAGTTTACTTTTTTTATAAGAGATCTTTTTCTTTTTTCTTTTTTATCAACTTGCCTAAGAGATATGACACATTTTTGACTGTACAATCGTATGAATAATGTCAAGTTCTACATCGAGACTCAACCGAACTGTGTGTATCCTTAATTTGTGAACATTTGCGATAATTATTTTTTAATTCTGATTCCATTATGTTTTAACGTCTGAAGAGGGCTTAATCCGAGCCGAAACTTGTAATGTTTATTTTTTCATTGTTATTATTTTTTAGTATACGAGTACATCTTTTCTTTTTTTTTTTATCTTTTCTGTACTTTTAATTTATGCCTTTAATTATATGACTTTTTAAAGAAATGCGCTGACTCTTACTTCGCCCTTCATTTATTGTTATTTATCTTATTACGTATAACATTGTTTTTGTTTTTTTATATTATTATATTTTTTTATAAGCTTTTGTAAGTTTAATTTTATTGAATTTTTTATTGTTTAAAATTTATACAATAATGAGAACGCCTAGAATTTTTGGAGTAAAAAAATATATGCACCTTAATTTTGTGCACCAAGAACATTTAAAAATCGTCATGACAGAAGTCACAAATAGTATCACTATTTTTAAAACAAGTGCCTCATATAAGGTGTAGTAAAAAGAAATCTATTATTTTTGCATTAAATTGAAGGCTTTATTTAGCATAGTTAGAATGATCCGATTTAGGTCAAATATGCACCGTTTTGTTCGATAACTTGTTGCCATTTTGAAGGTAATTTCATTATGCCTCTCTCATAGAAACCCTCGTCCCTATTGGCAAAAAACTGGGACAGTCGATTTTCACAAGCTTCTCTTGAGGCGAATTTTTCACCAGCAAAATCATTCGCCATAGACAGGAACAGGTGGTAATCACTTGGTGCCAGGTCCGGACTATAAGGTGGATGCATAAGAACCTCCCAACCAAGCTTCCGGAGCTTCTGGCGAGTCATAATCGATGTGTGTGGCCTGGCATTGTCTTGATGGAACACAATTCCTCTCCTATTGGCCAAAGCTGGTCGCTTCTGGGCGATTGCTTCTTTCAGACGGTCCAATTGTTGACAGTACAGGTCCGAATTAAGAGTTTGGCCGTAGGGGAGCAGCTCATAGTAGATGATTCCCTGCCAATCCCACCAAACACACAGCAAAACCCTCCTGATCGTCAATCCTGGCTTGGCCACCATTTGCGCCGGCTCATCGCGATTCGACCACGACCGTTTTTGCTTGACGTTGTCGTAAGTGACCCACTTTTCATCACCAGTACCAACCATTCGCTTCAGAAATGGGTCGATTTTGTTGCAATTCAGCAGCAATTCACAGATGGAAAGCTTCTTTTTGTATCCAGCCTTATTTAAATGGTTCCAAACGGTTTTTTGTGCAATGTTTAGCTCCTGGGCAATCGAAACAGTGCTTACATGACGGTCGGACTCGACGATTTCCATTATTTTATCGACATTTTCGACAATTGGCCTTCCAGAGCGTGGTGCATCTTTGACATCAAAATTACCGGAACGGAATCGACGAAACCAAAATTGCGCGATATTGACTGTTACAGTATCAGGACCATAAACACTATTCACATTTTCAGCCGCCTGGCTTGCGTTTTCGCCTTTATCGAAGAAAAACTGTAAAATATGGCGTATTTTCTCTTTGTTGGTGTCCATCTTTGACACGCGCTCAAACAATACTGACTCAAGCAATCACAAAACTGTCTGAGAAGTTTTTTTAGTATGAAATCTTATCTTTCTAACGCCATTTGGCTAACCCGATCGCACTTATACAACGCGAGATACAGATTACTAAAGCCGTCTATTAGAAAAATAATAGATTTCTTTTTACTACACCTTATATTTAGAAGGTTTATCTTCAATGCAATTACTCTCATACATTCATATCTAAAAAGATTTACGAATCTAGGAGATAAAAACTG
>NW_017305384.1:336034-336816 GCF_001594115.1 Trachymyrmex septentrionalis | reverse complement strand
AACTACATTCGAAAAATGTAAAAAATTTTTCCGCGGCCTAAATGTATAAACATGTTTGAACTATATCGGTCGTTTCCAACAGAAATCATCAAAATATTTATCTCTTTTTTACATTTATTAATGATGTTGATTTTTTTCCGTACCCCATGAGTCTAAACACAAGACAGATTTTTAATTAGTATTTGGTAAGTAAATCCGTTCAAACCATATAATTGTGAACTCCGATGTCAATTTACCGGAAGCAGAAGCTGAAACAAGGATATTATCCGCTTTATATAAGATTTTTTCAATCTTTGACTCAAATTTACCATCTTTTTCTTTCAAAACTACGAGCAAGGGAAACATCTCTACATGCATGTATTTGCTAGGATACATCAAGAGTGGCCAACTTTTAAATAGCCAATTTCAAGATATCAACCTTAAAATTTCAGAACACGTCCCCAAAATTCGGGACACAAGGGTAAATTAAAAAAAAGAGAGAGAAAGAAAGAAGAAAAGAAAATTACGAAGACACCTTGTAATATTAACTACATTCAATAAATGAGATATATATTATTAAATTTATTCATATTTATAAAATATATTTATAAAACTAAATTACGTTAGAAAATCAAACAACAACAAAACAACAATATTTGAAATACAATATTTTAAAGCTTAAAACAATTTTTTTGTGACTGTAGATTTCAATATATTGTTATTCTCTAGAACATACAGGGTTGGCCATATTCGACGGAAAGATGTTTTTTTGTTTTTTAATCATGGGAAAAAAAACACATTTT
>NW_017305384.1:330941-335934 GCF_001594115.1 Trachymyrmex septentrionalis | reverse complement strand
ATCGACAGGTAACAGTTTTTGCGTCACTTGAACTTTGTATGGGAACAAATGCAAATCATGATGCAATATGCGACGTAAAGTGGTTCGTTTTATGCCCAACTGCTCAGATCGACGTGTTTGAGATGTTGTTGGAGACCTCTGAACACTGGCCTGTACGAGTGCGATATTATCATCCGATCGCCTTGGTCGCACTTTATTTGGACGCTTGGGATTAGTGAGTGCCTCACCAGTTGAAAATCTTTCATACAAACGATACAATGTGTTCGCGGAAGGCGCACTTTTCACTTTATTTATTTTTCTCCATGCACGTTGAGTTTTAACAATTGACTTGTTTTGTTGAATGTAAATTTCAACAATCTGAGAGCGTTCGCGTGGCGTGTACTGTTCCATGGCACAAATTTCCTTCGACTGACGCTTCAAACGCGCTACGTCGTTACTCGATCTAACATCTCTGTCAAAAGTTACAGTGTTGCCACATCTTTCCGTCGAATATGGCCAACCCTGTATTTGTAAAATTCTTGACAAGTAAATGAATAATTTATCTTAATTTGTAGTTCTGCTTTTACATGTTGTGTAAGTTCTATTTCTGTTATCATTTCAGATATTATTACATTGAGAAAATACACGCTCTGCTGAAATATTTAAAACTGGAATTAAAGCTATAAATTGGAATAATTTAAGAAAATGCTTTATATTCTTGTTCTGACTAAAAAGTTCATGACATTTTTCATACGCAAATTTTGCTTGATTATTAGAGTTTTCTTTTTCTAATATTATATTCATAATTTTTTTTGTTTGACAGTATTCTTCGTAAAGCTCGTCTATGTTTATTACACGATCAAGAGAAAATTTAATTAATATTTTGCAAAGTTCGACAAAACTAAACATCATTTTTAGTGAAAAAAAATTGCATTTTAGATAACATATTATCTTCAGAAAAATTAAAACGTTTTTCAATATACTTTAAAACATTTTTGTACCACATTATTAACTGATTTTTATAATAACATAAGTTTATTCAGATATCGGCAATTGTTTTAAAATATTAGAAGCCATAAAATCTATAAATTTGTCGGTTATTCTTTGCATAATTTGCTCTTTAAATTAGAAATTTATTCCAAATATATCAAAATAAAAAAGATTTCACCAAAATAAAAATATCTTCCTTTTCCAGCTACGTTATAGTTTCAACAAAAATTTTTAAAATATTTGTGAAAAAGGCTAAATAAGATTTAGTTTTATCAATTTCTAAAATATTTTAGCAAAACGATTAGACATTTATCTTCCAATGATGAAAAATAAGTTTTTAAAGCAGGAAATCCTTTTGAAAGTTTTTCAATTGCTAAATATAAAGAAAGCTAACGTGTAGTAGCGTGTCGTAAAGAATATTTTAATGTTGTATTTCAGCTTCTTCAAAAAAAGAGTTCCACTCGCTTTGCATGGTAAGAAAAATAATCATATATTTTTAAAACTAACTTTTCGATGTCAAACTTACATTTGTCTATTGCAAATTTAACAGCATTATGAAGCATGTATACGACACAGCGAGAAGAATAGACATTTGAATTATCTTTCAATATTAATTGATAAACGGAATGATAAATTCCAAAATTTACATTCGTATTATCAGCTGAATAACTAGAAACATTTTCTAAATCTAACCCAAGTTGTTTCAAGCGAATTTTCAAATTTAAATTGCTGTGGCAGTTCTCATCAGAATCTTCATAGAAATCCAAAATACAATGCTATACTCCATGATCTGGCGAGTAATATCTTGCTAAAATCGGATAAATTTTAACACCATCCATGATTTGTTGCATTAGACGATATACTAAAATATACACTACTTTTCAAGCAGCTAATATGCAGTTCTAAAGAATGTGGTTCCAACACATTGTATGCAATAGATGCTGCTTTAGTTTTTCTAATAGTAATCTTCGTAACAAATTATAACTAAATTATAATATTGTAAAACAGATAATAACTTTACATTGCAGTCAAGAGATCTGTATGAAATTGTATGTTTTACAGTGTGATAAATTTGAACAATTTCAGCAGCCATTATCTCTTTTCTTCTTCGCAAGTTAAAATATCTTTGTTTAAAAAAATTGATGTAACATCCGATTTTGTTTCAAGTTCCGCTCATAAGATTGATGATATAATCTGAGACAATGCTTTTTAATATCATTTAATCTGCCGTGAGAGATATCAAATAGTTTTTTACACAATTTGTAATAACTTTTGAATTGAAAAAAATCATATTTTTTTATAAAATTATATTTTTGTTCTCATTTTTTTTTATAAACACATAATTTTTTTTTCTTTTTATCATCTTCGTTATCAGCCATGTTCATGTTTTTTCAACTCGAATAAATAAAATTCTGTAAAATGATATACGATAATAATATAACCTCCAAATGCGTAAGCGTTTTTTTTATCTTACGTTACTTACATATAGTATATATTGTTACTTGTCATGCATATGATTAAATTGATTATTTTTCTTTAAGTTTCTTGCGAACTATATCCAAACAGTGATACTATAATAGATAGATAGCACCACGTTTGCAACATGTAGGAAAGATACATGCGGCTGCGTATCAAAACGTATACCAGTGGAAATCTTTTCTTCTTCTCAAACTATGGCACCCATCAACCAATCGTCGACGATACAAGCGATAAGGTGATTCAGATATGTATGTACCTATCAAGAAAGATCCTACCAAAAAACTTACGACAGCTTTAAGATCTATGCTCACTACATGGAAAATGAAAGATTATATCAAGGACTCTAAGTACAAAACGTTATATTGCAGTGACGGATTATTTTCGGATTATGGATTGCCGAAGATTCACAAACCGAGTTGTCCTCTCAGAATTATTGTTTCATCGATAGGCAGTCCGCTATATGCATTGCTATATTTACACAATATACTATTTAAGATTATTCCTAAGACGGATAGTTGCATTAAAAATAGCTTCTAATTAGTTGATAAATTAAAAAGATTATACATTACAAATGAATATAAATTAATTTCCTTGGACGTTATCTCACTTTTTTCGAATGTTCCAATAGATATAGCGATTAATTGTGTGAATGAGCAATAGAGTTTTATTTTTAAGGAATGCTCTCTGCCTAAGAATGAGTTTCTGGGAGCGATACGGTTTGTTTTAGATTCCACCTTTTTTTCATTTGACAATAGAATTTATAAGCAAAGCTTCGGCACTCCCATGAACTTTCTTTTATCACCTGTAATAGCGGATCTAAGTAATGAGGAGATTAGAAACGGTGTCCCTGATGTCGTTGAATGTAGACATTTTATTTTATCATAGATATGTAGATGACATTTCTACTGCAGTTTCTCCCTCAAAAATTGATATTTTGCTATAACGGTTTAATTCATTTCATCTACGTCTTCAATTTACTATAGAAGTAGGGGGAAAAAAATTAGATTTTTTGGATACTACTATATCTATTACAAACAATCGATTCGTTTTTTATTGGTACCGCAAATCTACCTTCTCAGGCAGATTTTTAAATTTCTACTCAAATCATCCAACTGCACAAAAAAAGATACAATTTTTTCGCTAATTCACAGAACTTTTTTACTTTCTGACTTTAACATATATGTGTCACACAAAAAATTTGACACAAAATATTTATTATTAACGTTTTATTAGATAATATGACTACTCATTACCTTTTATGTTTAACACAGTTAATCAAAGTATAAAAAATTTACAAATAGACACATAGTACGTAAAGATTTGGTTGACAATGTCAACCACTGTGCGAATGAATCTGCATCTTGGCTTACGATACTATTTATTTCTTTTCACACAGAAAAATTTAAACGGTTCAATAAAAACGACATCAGGATATCTTTTCAGAGTCCTAATAAAATGGGTAAATATATTAAAGTACAAAAGGATATTTGTCCCCATACATCTAAGAGCAATATAGTTTATAAGATTTCGTGTAATAATAAGTGTGATGCGTCGTTGGACAGACGGGCAATTGAAAACCAGAATTACAAAACATCGTAACCATATTAGATATAACATTTCTGTCCGTTCTGTCATAACGGAGCACAGGCTGCAGTATGATCATGATTTCCAATGGGACAATGTTAAAATTTTGGATGAAGAGCCTTGTTATAAGAAACGCTTAATTTCTGAGATGCTCAATATTAGAAAGCAGAAAAATAGTTTAAATTTATAAACTGACACTGAAGGTCTTCACAAGGCATATATTCCTATTGTAAATAAAGTTTGACTTTTCGATACTGACAGTCCATCTCTTCTCTCAGTCCATGTTGATCCGTATCAGCGAGCGTACATTATAATCGACACACAATGTCCGTCTTACACATCTACATTCCACTAATTTTATATTCTAATGGGTTTTCATACATTATATGGACACACTTGTTTGTATAATTTACACACGATTTTTGGTGAGTTTTAATTACTTGTTAGTATTTCGGTACGTTAATTTGGTTATGTTTATTTTTTTTGTAAGAAGTCTTTTTATCTTTTTTATCAACTAGAACTTTTTCCAAGAGATATGAAACACATTTGACTGTTCAATCGTATGTGAATAATGTCGAGTTCTATATCAAGACTCACCCGAGTTGTGATTATAGTGAATATGCGAATATTTTCGATAATTAATTTTGTACAGCAATTTTTATGATAAGTTAATGTCTGAAGAGTCAATCTAGTAGCCGAAACATGTAATTTATTTGTATTTAAACTGAGTTTTTCATTTTATTATATTTTTTCAATTTTACTTTTCTTTATTTGTAATACGAGGTCTGTTCAAAAAGTATCGCGAATTTTGTGTTTTTTCAAAAATTATTTATTTATTCATGAATATCTATTTTGTCCTCTTCAAAGTAATCTCCATCAGATATTATACACTTGTGCCAACGTTTTTTCCAATCCTCGAAGCACTTCAAAAAATTATTTTTTGTGATCTTGTTCAGCTCCT
>NW_017305384.1:306287-330310 GCF_001594115.1 Trachymyrmex septentrionalis | reverse complement strand
ACCACCGATAAACGTTGCTTCGGTCCAAGGTAGCTTCACCATATGCCACAGTCAACATTCGGAATGCGTCCGCGCACTTAATTTTGTTTTTCACACAAAATTTGATACAGATTCTTTGATCCATTTTTTGGAATAGGCAAAAATCGAAGACGAGCCAAAACACGTGCAAGCAAAGCAGCTGTCAAAAATTAACTGAATATTCAAAATGGCCGAACTTGTCGGCATAAGTGAGAGACATGAGTACCAACATAACGCCACAAAAAATCGAAAATCGAATATACGTAACCCGCGGAAATTCAAAATTCGCGATACTTTTTGAACAGACTTCGTATATTCTTTTTAATTGTGTGACAATTTAAAAAATGTGTTTGACTCTTACTTTGCTCTTTATTTATTTATTGTTATTTATTGTAGGAAGAGTCTTTTAATCTGTTAAATATCAAGTTTGAACTGTTTCTATAAGTGTTTGTTGTATATGTTCCATTAGACTGTCCCATTTACTGTGTAATGCAAATGTGGATAAATTAAAAAGTTAATATTCATGACAGTAAAAATCCAATTTTAGTTCACTTACATGAAACAAAATTTAAAAATATTTAACACGACATGTTTGGTAGACAGATGTAAAATGAAAATTGAGAGAAACAGTGGACAACCGAACATGTACTTACAAAGACAATAAGTAAAAATATTAATAATAAATAACCAAGTATAAACAATATAGATTGGAAACATCACGTCTCTGAAAAAAGATCTATATATTGTATAACAGATCAAGAGAAAGTGTATCGTTTTGTAAATTCAGGCCTTGTTTTTATTTTTTAATATGTATCATCTTGGATAACAATCTTTTATGTAAAATTTGCTCTTTGTCTAAAATATGTACGTTATCCTAATTAAATTCATGAAATAAGTCCATCCGATGTTGTGTGATAACCGAATGTTGGAACTATTAATATGATTCTATAGTGTTTCTATTAATATGATTCCTATGTTCACTTATGCGCGTTTTTAGGCATTTGCTTGTCTGTCCAACATACGACGCATCACAGTTTTTACAGTCAATCTTATATACTACAATACATTAGATTGAGAAGATTGAGATAGCACATCTTTCTGAACTTTGATAAATCTATTGAGCTTATTTATGCCTCTATAAACCATACGTAAAAATAGTACATTTTTTAACAACATACTGATTTTTAGAAATATTAGGAATGAATGATATACAGAAAAATTTTATTGATATCTTCTTGAGTTGTCAATTGTTTATCAATAACAAAATCATCAGCACGATTAAAAAGATCAAATTTTTTGTAGTCTTTTTTTGATAGTTGAAAATATCAAGTTTAGAGGATAACCATTATTCAGAAGAATTTTTATAACTAAATCAAAATTCTTTTTATGAAAACTTGGATGAGAAAGTAATAAAATTTTATCGATCAAACCAATAATTGTGCCAATTTTTTAATAGAGGGGATGCCAAGAGAAATAATTAAAAAAACGTTATTTATATTAACTTTTAAATTTATTCACATTTGTATTACACAGCAAATGGAACAGTCTAATGGAATATGTACAACAAACCTTATAGAAACAGTTCCATCTTGACAATCATGTAAGTTTTTTTTTACCATTTTTCGCATATAATCTCTTGTTAGCATTTTTAAATTATTTGTAACCTTTTGGCCGGTCGCGTTTTAAAACAAAAAATCTTTTTCTTTTTAGTTAACTTAATGTAATTTGATGTCCAAGATTAACTTGGATATCACTGCCATGGTTTTTTTGTTTCGCATTTTATATGTTATTAGTTTATATTCGCTCATATGCGCTATTATTATGTAATTTTGTTAATATATTTTTTGTACTGAAGAGTACCTTGACCGTAGGTCGAAACATATATGTTTAATATTCACTTTGAATAAATGATATAAAAATACACACTAATAACCAGTGTTGGCTCAAATTGGCATTTGATTTATTATTTTTTAGAATTTTCTTTAGAACCTGTTAATTTTATTGGTTGCAATGTTAATATCAATCGATGTGAAGATGACAAATGTAAAAGAATTTCTTCGACAGGAATTCGAAAGGATGTCCTTCTGCAGTTTATGTCCCACTAATTGAAGTAACTCATTGAACTGGCTCGGAGAACATCATGTAAATTAAAAAAACTGTTCATAATCATATTCAAGATTTAGCATATCCTTAGTTAAAAAAAAGAAACGACCGTTTTTATATCTTTTTTGATTCATTGGTCAAACAGCATATCTCCGTGTTTTCCTTCTTTTTTGCCTATTTGAAATAATAAATGTGCTACACAACCACTTGATAATAAAAGTAATAATTTAAATGTCAATATTAATATTCTAAATCGCTGATTTATTTTGCACTGTCATTTGCAATCATCGTTACAGTTTGCGGTTATATTTCTTTACGTATGCGCAGGCACAGTCTAAATTTTGAGGGAAGTATAAACAAGTATTTAAGATTAAGTTAGGACTAATTTGAAGACTAAAATTAATGCCGAAGCATAAACCAGTCATCATGTTTAGCCCAATTTCCTTATCACGAATCTCAAACAATATTATAGGCGAAAGAGTTAATTTCTAAAATATTAATTATATTTTATGGGAAGGAGATCCAGTTAACCTAATCTAACCTAACTTGCAATTTCAACTTGCTGAAGGCAGTCACATTTCTGGTTGAAAATCGACCATGCGCACTAAAAATTAGACCACATAAAAAGTTCAGTATCCATATTGTATGTATTTATACTGTGTCAGCGGCTAGGAATTTTTTACTGTTCAAGCGCTGTGAGCTGTAAGTGCCTGAGTAGTTGTGGTCGATGACAAATGTGACAGCACTGACGACTGACGACGGTGACGGTAACAATTTTACAGTGTGGCGTGTAGCATCACTGAAATCGGGACAAATGGTGTCTCGTCTTTTTCAGGATGCCTCTAAAAGAGTCGAAAATCGGGACGTCTCGCAAAATTTGGAATGATTGGCCATCCTAATGCTTGTATCTGCAAGCGAACATTTAATGTCTCCCTTGCTCATAGTTTTAAAATAAAAAGATTCAGTAAATTCGGACCAAAGAAAAAGACTTATATTATATAAAGCTGTTACGTCCGGCGGACTCACGCGACTCTTTTCTTTCATAAAGATCTCGAATTCCTCGAAGCTCTAAAATTTTATATTCTTTCCTTTTTTATTTTTCATCTTAAAAACTAAGAATCCGTTATCTCCTCATGAATGTCGCTCCGAGATAAAAATCAATATGTATGAAAAGCGTAAGACTGATTAACGCCAAGATTAACGATCAAGTCGCGAACGATTTTCGCGAATTCGTAATTATAAAATTTAAGAAACGGCACGCGACGTTCAGGGGTAGATTCTGGGTGGTCCCGTGGCGACGATGCATCCGCGACCTTTCGGCGCCCGAGACGTACGTTTCCCCATAAATCTTAGGGTCATAAAATTTTGGAGTTTCACTTTCCCACTCTATCGATTCCTGTCAACATCTTTCCTCCCCCAAAATCTTGACCAATCTAAGAGCGAAAGAAAATCCTACTCCCAGCTAACGAAACCTATTCCACCAATCCAAATTTGAGTAATCTGCGGCGATTAGTATAAAAATCGCGATTCCGCAACCCCCGAGTCAGTCTTTTTAGAGAACATATAGCGTGGCAGTTAGATAGAAGAACGTACGGATAGAGTCAGTGAGTTTGTCGCGATACTCAAAAAGTTCTATTCGTTTTTCGAAGCCCTCTTTCTTCAATAGAGTCAGTGTTAAAGAAACATCACCAGCCTTGCACATCCTGGCCGGAGGATCTCCAACGATAAGCATCTCTGTAGTAAGTCAGTACTCGTATATTTCTATTCTCTGGCTCCCTCCTCGCTTTATTTTTTTGTAACTTATTTCAATATTTCATTTTATTTTTTTTTTATTATTCATTTGTTTTATTTTATTTTTATTCTTTTCTTTCTTTCTTTCTCCCTTTTGATCTCCTATAAGAAAATGAAAACATTGCAGTCCGTTCACGTTATAATTTCAATCTGTCGCCGTCGCCGCACGATAATTGTTCGTCTCCTGTCGACCGGTCGTTCGTGTCCGCTAATACTATCGTCATCCGAGGAAAATTAGGCCAAATCCTCTCAAATCCACTCACCAAAACCTCCTTCTCTTTTTATCCTCCCGCTATTCTCTCCGTAACTCCTCCCTTCCATTCTGCTATGATACTTCACACACACTCTCACACATCGATAAACGTGTACATTTAAAACCAAAAATTGTTTTAACCTGACAAAATTATATTTATATTTTATTCAAAATGTATCACTACAGTTTTTTTTATTATATCATTGTAAAATTTACTTCCCGGTAATTTATTTAAACTAAACCCCTCCTCGTATTCTTAAGCTCGCCCGAGATTGCACTTAGCCTTCTCCCCGGTCACTCGGATTAAGTTCCATGACCGAAAGCCAAGGCATACGGCCGTACTGGCACAGCTGGCGTTAAAGTGCGCCCCTCTCGGCACACTGACCCAGTTTGGGCCCTTTCTCAAAGTACGTCCGACTCGTGTGTCCGTTTAGCGGAGCACGAGCAGAGGATTCCGCTTCGTCCTCCGTTCGACCCCCGGCTCGTTAGGAGCCTCAGGACGAAGCGAAGCGCCTCCCGATTTGCGTCGGTCCTTCCCCACGGCTCCCTTGCGGTCCGGAGCCCGGACACGACCAAATCGGTCTAACAATTCGGTTCCTCGTTACGTTCACCCCCTCAACTCCGCATGCGCGCGGAGTTTGGACGTAACAAAGCGGATAATGTCCTTATTTTAGCTTCTATTTCTGGTAAGTTGACATCGGAGCTCACAATTATATGGTATGAACAGATTTACTTATCTAACACTAAGGAAAACGCCCAGCCCTGATGAAAATAAAAATTAAAGTGTAAATCGGATGTAATTGGAGAGTAACAGAAGCGTAAACAAAACTTGTAGAAAGTGAAAATTGGAACAATAAAATGTAAAAGAAGTATTTACGCTTCTTTTACTACATTTTGATGTTTCAATTTTCGCCTCCTAGAAGTTTCGTTTACGTTTCTGTTATTCTCCCATTATATTCGACTTACGCTCCTGATTTTTATTTTTATCAGGGAGTGATCGGACATGTATCTATCCGGACACTTACACAAAATTTATTATTATTAATCTTAAATGCTTTTTTAAATATAATTTTATGATTTAATTGTAATTTCTAAATATATCTAAATTATAATATTGTAATAAAAAGAGCATTTGAGGTTAAGAATAATAAGTTATGTGTAAGTGTCCAGACATAGGTACATGTCCGATCATTGGGACGTTTACTTTAATGAAAAATCTGTCTAGTGTTTAAGCTCATGAACAGGGCAAACGGAAAAAAATATAACACCACTGACAAACGTGAAGAAAAGGTAAATATTTGATTCCTGCCGGAACAATTTATATAATTCAGCCATTAAATGTTTATACATTTAAGCTGTGAAAGAATTTTTTACATTTTTCGGATGTAGCTATATTGTATAATTATGACATATATTTGAATTTAAGAAATAATATTTAAAAAATTCAATCTCTTATTTGTAATCAGTTTTAATCTCCCAGATTTGTAAACCTTTTTAGATATAACAAATACAAGATCAATAAATTTAAAACGAGCATACATGATGATTGATTAATTTATTCTATTATTCCACTATATATATATATATATGTACACAGAGTGTCTCACAATTATCGAATTTTCTCTTAAGAGAATATTCTTGAGGTAATTTTGAGACGAAAATCTTAACAAAAAATGTTAATGTCGAAGCTACAATAGTTTTTGAATTATAATTGGTTAAAAATACTGTGTAATTTGAAACTATTATATCCTCGATATTTTCATATTAGGATTTTTGCCTCAGAATGTTCAAAAGAATCCAGAAATAATAATAGAAGCTTTAAAAGTAAAATGGTTTTTTACTTATAAGCATAAGCATTTAAAGTTAGCTTATTATTTAAAAAATTATTGCAGCCTCGACATTTTTGTAATAAAATTTTCGTCTCAAAATTACCTCAAGTATATGTCCTCAAGAAGAAATTCGGTAGTTATAAGATACCCTGCATTCTTTGTCAAAAGGGCCACCCGTCCCTGTTCAAAATTCAGAGGAGCCTATAGGATTCGGTTTAGGCTTAAATTGTTGCTTGAAATGTTTATTTAAAAAAAAAACGTTGCTTTTTGCAAAATCAAAATGGCATACTCAATGGCAGAATAAACGAAATCGGACGGAAAAAAAGATGGCAAACCTTTAAAAGAACTATATAACCTGGAAAATTAATGGCAGCAAATTACACCCTGTACAACTTATATAGCCTAATTGAAAAGGTCTCGTAATTCAAAATCATATTACGCGTAAACGGTTAAAATTACGAAAATGCATGATAGGATATTTTTTGTAGAGAATTTCAAGAGCTTTAATTTTTGTTGGACAATTTTTTTTCTAAAAACAATATTTTCCGAGATATACGCAAAAAAGCAAATTTTTTGCAATTTTTTTCAAAATGGCGACCAAAATATAACCAAGTGCCAAATTTTATATTCAGATTTGTTTTCAGCAATCAAAAAAAATACATGGAAAAATTTACTGCTATTAATTTTCCAGGTCATATATGTAGTTCTTCTGAAGGTTTAATATCATTTTTTTCCGCTCGACTTTGTTCAGTCTGGCAGCCATCTTGAGTAGGCCATTTTGATTTTCCGAAGAGGCCACGTTTTTTTTAAAAGCAGATATCTCGAGCAACAATTTAAGCCCAAAACAAATCCTGTAGGTCTCTTTGAATTTTAGACAGGGGAGGTGGCTTTTTGACAAAGAAGGGCATTTTTACTATATATATATATTTATAAAACACGCGTTTTGGACTTGAGCTCTTCTCAACAACTCCAAAAATTTTACATTTAGTTTAATACGAATCTCATCTCACATATAAATAAAACACAGATATCATATAATGCCTCTTTACGATGTCAAGAGCTAATCGTGTGTGTGATATACTTGATAAAATTCCTATTATAACCAATTCTTCGGTCCGTGGTGAAAACGGGTAACATCAAATTATAAAATATTTATATGTATCACCAAGTTTACGGACGCAATGCGGATGTATACGATGTCAAAATTTAATTATGGTCATGGGTCATATAGAAGTTAAAAATAAAGTTACAAAAAAGAAAGAAGTTTAAAACAATTAAATAGAAAAGACAATCATAGAAAGGAAATCTTAATGCATCAAAAATTTAATAGTTTACACTTTACAGAATTACAAGATAACTTACAGATTATAAACAAAGATGGAAGAACATGTTGAGACAAAAAATATAGTTATGCGTTTGAATCCAAAAAGTCGTACACGATACAAAAAAGAAGACAGCTTTTGCACAAGCACACACACATCCCTACGTAAAACAAGTTAGCGGTAAGAAGAAAGAGAATACTCGATGCCTTTGATCTTAGCTCCACAGTTTCATCAAAGTTTTCTTTTATCTTTTTATCCGCGCCAAAAAAGAACTGGCAATTTCTATTCTTTTGATCACCGATCGAATCAAGTTCGAACATTTTTGATAGCCAGAGGAGAGGATCGGGCTTGCGGAAAATAGTCTACGAGTCCGTTCCCAATGGTCAGTCCCTTGAAGTATGCGATCCTGTTCATTTTGATTAGACATGATCTTATTTGCTTAGATGCGATTACAAATATAAAATATGTTTACGAAAGTAAACTCATCTCAACGCGATGACCTCAGATATTGTTATGTTGATCCTCCGTGGCTAAGGATGTTATTCTCTAGGCGCTACTCTAGAAGAACTCAGAGTGCCTCAAGCGTTGTCACTACGCTCAGAGCTGTGGTTCTAAGGCGTTGCTGCCGGTTGGAATACATATCCAGACCTTGACCTATCAAAATCTACGCGATGCGAGTGAGATGCATACTGTACTTTAAATGTATCTGTTATGTGATAACATGATAGGCATATGATTGATGGGCCCACTTGGCGCAAGTAGCCGCTCAGACGGTAATAGTTTTAGTTCGTTGGTGCAGCCGTGGCGCTGAGGTGTCGGTAGTTACGTTAAAAGAAGTTGATAGCATTGGCTGTGTGTGTGCGCGCGCGCGCGCGTGTGTGTGTGTGTGTGTGGCGAGAGCGAGTGCAGCGTGTGTAAGATTCAGCAACGCTTATTGTAAGCTCGTTTTGTAATAAAGGATCTCAGTTTCTTTGCAAAGCAATTCATTAATACAGTCCACACAATCGAGGAGAACATTCTCATAAGGCATTTGGGTAAGTCCTCGGCTCACCAACGAGCACATTCAGTAACATTGGTCCTTCGAGCCGGATCAAGAAAGAAGTTTTGGCAAGAAATTGAGGTCTGGAGAGACTAAATAAGAAAGTCAACAATTCAAGGTATTATCTTATTGGTATTATTGAGCATCTCATCGAATAATTTAGTCAAGAGCCCGTAAACTCCGCGTAATAACATCTCTTTAAGAAAGCGCTGGTGTATTCTGTAAATGAAGCGCGTGGTCAGAATATACGCCATTTTTGTATCGTTTTCAGAAAAGAAACAGAGCATTGTTCGTAACTCTATTGCGAATTTGTAATCACTGAGGAAAATTACGCATAGTCATATATATAATCATAACTTCTTAAGGCGTGGGCGCAATGATACAGAATAGATCATAATGACGGACAAAGGAAATGGGACAAACGTCGCGAACGCGGGAGTCACACATATAAAATCATTAAAACAAAAGCGCGCATATAAAAATAAAAGCACGATGCACGAGATTCGATTCGTATTTAGATGGATTAGACGTACAAAGTACGCCGGTAGTCGAGCTGCGTCAGTGGTTGCAGAGATTTTACGAAACCTGGGGGAACTTTAGATCAATACGAAGCGCTATCGAGGAGATAGAGGATGTCGCAAATAACGAGGAAGAGAGAACTTCGAGGAAAAATACTTTTTGATCACTTCTGAGCTCGAGGCGCTAATCGAAAACAAACTAGCAGATCAGAATCCTGGCAGGAATCGGGTATCTAGCGTATTATTTGAAGAGCCCCCAGCAGTTCACACACATGTCAGACAAAATAATCACTTAAAATTGCCGCGAGTTATTAGTTTACCGACATTCTCTGGAGCATTCGAAAAATGGATTCCTTTTAAGAACATGTTTCAGAGCATGATCCACAATAACGAGACACTCCCCGACGTACAAAAAATGCAATATCTAATATCAATTTTAAAGGACGAGGCACGCAATGTCATCGGTCCTCCTGAGGTGACTGGAGAAAATTATATGAAGGCATGGGAGATGCTAAAGGAAAGATTCAACGATTCAAGTTCAATTATTCAGAAGCACTTCAGAGCTTTGTTCGAGATGCCGGTAGTTCAAAAGGAAAATCACTTAGTGATAAGGCGCCTGTTGGATGATGTCCTGAAACATCTAAGGGCGCTCGAAAGACCTATAAAGCATTGGGACGACTTAATAGTGCATATGATTACAAGTCGTTTAGATCACAAAACAAGAAGAGACTGGGAGGTAACTATTAAGAAAAATGAAATTCCCACGCTGAAGCATTTGATAGAATTTCTTGCTCAACACAATAAGGCTTTGGAGGCATCGGCTCGCGCTACTCATGTAGGAGCCGCAAGTGCGGGTCACGAAAAGGGAAGTCATTCCAAGAGTACTTTAGTACTTAATCTGACAATAGCTCGTCACAAATGTGTGTACTGCAACAAAGAAGATCACGCTATATACAGATGCGACGAGTATCTGCGTCTGGAAGTTGATAGAAAGATTAAAGAGGCCAAAGCACGTAATTTACTTGAATTATCTACGAAGTACATCAAGCCAGACAATGCACGATGGGACCGTGCCGTAAATGTTCCAACAGACAACACATTGCTCCATTCAAAGCAGCCATCGACGAAAAGACAAGAGGCCGCGCAAGAAGGCTCAATCACTGATCAGGAAAAGGTGGTAGCCACGACTGTGAGTAGTTCGAACTCAGTCAAACAAAGTAAGTAAGTGTTACTCGCGACAGCCATGATCAAGATGACGGAGGGCAATACTGTATTGTGCAGAGCATTACTAGACAGTTGCTCGCAATTTTGTTTTATAACAAGCAATTGTGCGAAAAGGTTAGCTCTTAAACAATCTTCGGTTAGCATATCAATTTGTGGTCTAGGAGAGATGTCTACACAAACGAGCAGGGGAATCCGAATAACGCTGCAGTCAAGGATCAACAATTTCAAAACCAACTTGGACTATTTGATTATAGATCGGATTATACCGATGGTATAACCACAGGCTATACCAAGGAGCTGCATCAAGACAGATGAAGTGCAAGTACCAAACGGCATTGTACTGGCGAATCTCGACTTTTGCAAGTCCTTAAGTGGATTTGCTCTTAGGAGCAAAAATATTCTTTGAGCTCATGTGTATCGGAAGAATCAAGCTGTCAACGACACAACCGACGTAGCAGAAGACTCTGCTCGGATGGATAGTATCAAGCAATTTGTTATCCGCACAAGGCAGGCAAAAGGATACAATTTGTAACTTGGCCATTAACGACCAGTTAAATGCGAATCTCGTACGATTTTGGCAGATCGAGGAGAAGAAACGACAGACTACGCGCACCTCTGAAGAGCGCATTTGTGAAAGGCATTTTATGTAGATGTATAGACATGACGATTAAGGTAGATTCATTATATCCTTGCCAGTAAAGGGAGTGCAGCTCCCTCTAAGGCTAGGCGACTCCCGTGACTTAGCCATTCAGAGGCTGAAAGGTTTAGAGAGGAAGTTCGAAAGGCAGCTGCCATTGAAACAAGAAAACGTAAAATTCATTCACTAATATTAAATATTTGAATTTGAGCTATATGAGAGAAATACCAGAGGATAGTACTTCATGGAGCGTCCATTCATAATACTATTTGCCGCATCACTGCGTCATAAAAGAGTCGAGCGCGATTACCAAATTAAGGATGGTGTTTGACGCGTCGAGCAAGACTATAGAGGGCGTATCGCTGAATGATGTTCTGATGGTGGGTCCAGTGCTGCAGCAAGATTTAATACCCATACTATTGGGATATCGAAGCTTCAAGTATTATATGTGGTAACGGCGGACATAGCCAAGATGTATCGTCAAAATCTATTGGAAAACAATCAGGTAGCATTTCAGCTCATTGTTTGGAGGGACAATCCTTCAGAAAAGGTCAAGACATACGAGCTATTAACCTTGACTTATGGAACAGTGCCAGCGTCCTTTTTGACTACCAAAATGATTCATCAATTGGCTGAGTTGGAGCAGGCTCTATTTCTCAAAGGGTCAATGATAGCAAAAAGAGATTTATACATGGATGATCTATTAACAGATGGAAATTCTATAGAAGAGATTTTAACGATCCGCGATGAAGTTGTAACATTGCTTCAAAGGGGAGGATTTATTCTGAGAAAGTGGACAGCGAATCATCCAGATCTGCTAAAGGATATTCCGAGGCAAGCAACCGATAACGCTGTTCTAGAATTGGATAAGGATAGCGCTGCCAAAACGTTGGGTGTCAGATGAAACTAAATAAAGAATATATTTCAATACTCTATTGAGATATCAGCATCGGCATCTGCCACAAAGAGTTCGATGTTGTCTAGTATAGAAAAAAATTTTCGACCCGCTCGAGTTATTGGCACCGGTAGTATTGTAAGCCAAAATATTGATGCAGGAGCTGTGGAAGCTTCAGTTAAGTTGAGATGAAACTTTACCAACAGACATACTTACCAAATGGCTAAGCTTTGTGCAGGACTTACAGTACGCAGGCGGATTCTGCGTGCCGCAATGTGTTACTAAGGATCCTTCAGGTAACGAGACTCAACTTTAGGGCATCTGCGATGCCAGTGAAAAGGCTTACGGTGCATGTGTATATGTACGGAGCGTCAGTCATCACAACGGAGCTCAAGTTCATTTATTATGCGCTAAAACTAAGCTTCAATTAAGACGACATCGATTCCCAGGAGTTATGCGGAGCACAATTGTAGGCTCAACTAGTAACCAAGATCAAAGTATCGTAGAACATCAAAATAGAATATATTATTGGACAGGTGCTTCCATCATTTTGCACTGGATCAAGGCAGTTAACAAGAAGCTACTGGTATTCATCGCTCATGGAGTAAGCAAGATCCAAGAACTGACTGCAGTCGGGTTGGAAACGTGGGCACAAGAGAGAATCCGGCTGACTTAGCATCTCGGGGTTCTGCCCTAAGAGAACTGCGTGACTCACGATTATGGTGGAATGGTCCTGCATGGATGGAGAAGCAAATACAAATCGACTATCGAATGGAGGTAGAAGTCGACAAGGAGACTCAAGTGGACCAGTTATGCGAACAAGTGATAGTGACAGTGATTAATCAGCCAGGATATGAGTTGGTGGAGAAATTTTCCACACTGCGGAGACTCATCCGAGTCGTAGTCACTTGTGTCAGATTTATGCAGCTCTGCAGAAAAAAGGATAAACTCTGCTCAATTGCTGACGGTAGACGAGCTGGAGCATGCCACGAAATGTGTAGTTCAGAGCAAAAAGCCGCCTTTAGCTCTGAGATATGCACGTTGCATGCGAACAAAGCAATACCTAGCGCTAGTAGTTTAAGACATCTCAATCTGTTGTTAGATAGCGATGGTTTACTGCGGGTCGGAGGTAGGTTGGAGCACATTCGGGATTGCCGTACAAAGCTAAGCACCCGTAGATATAGTAGTTCTGCCGCATCATTCCAAGCTCACTAATCTAATTATATTAAACGAACACGTCAGAAATTGTCACGCGAATGCTGATGCTACTTTATCGGCGGTTCGTCAGCTATATTGGCTGCTCAGGGCGTGCGGCATTACCAGAAAGTTGATTCGCGAATACGTTAAATGTTTTAAAGCAAGACCGCTATCTGAACAAATAATAGGAGAATTATCAAGTGTTAGAGTAAATCCCTCGAAGCCATTTGCAAATACGGGCGTAGACTTTTGCGATCCTATCTACGTGATCATAAGGATAAAGCAGCCAAACAAATTAAAGGATATGTCGCAATATTTATATGCATGACAATTAAAGCTGTACATTTTAGTTTCAGATATGTCCACAGGTGCCTTTCTCAGCGCTTTCAAGCGTTTTATAAGCGTAGAGGAAGGCCATGTAGCATGTATTCTGACAATGGCACAAATTTTGTTAGAGCAAAGCTCGAGCTGGAAAAGGTTAAAGATATTTTTAATTGGGAGCAATCAAGGGCTCAGATTGTAGATCATAGAGCAGCTGAAGAAATTAAATGGCACTTCATTCCTGCCCGATTCATTTCGATGGCTTATGAGAAGCAACGGTGAAAGGTTTTAAGAATCAGTTTTACAAAGTAGCTTCAGAAGCGGCAATGACCTTTGAGAAGGCTGCTGTATTGATAGTGCAAATAGAAGCTATTCTGAATTCGTGGCCACTAACTGCGTTAACTTCGAATCCTAATGATCTTAGTTGTTTGTCCCCAGATCACTTCCTTATAG
This sequence comes from Trachymyrmex septentrionalis, assembly GCF_001594115.1. Classification (NCBI taxonomy): domain Eukaryota; kingdom Metazoa; phylum Arthropoda; class Insecta; order Hymenoptera; family Formicidae; genus Trachymyrmex; species Trachymyrmex septentrionalis. The sequence continues at coordinate 316,710 of NW_017305384.1, read as the reverse complement.
GTAGCATCTTAACCTCTTACCCCGAGGTGGACATAATGGAGACAAAGGTTAATCGATTATCTAGATGGAAAATGATAGAGATTAAAATGCTCCAGCATTTTTGGAGGCGATGGTCGGTAGAGTACTTATCTAGCTTGCAACGATTGCGCAATGGGTGCAAATGGTTGCGCAATTCCGGTCCTCGAGTAACGGTCGACCAATTAGTCCTGTGTCGTGAGAATAGCTTACCACCATTAAAATGAGTTGTTGGCCGAGTGCAATCAGTTTTCCCAGGATCGGATAAGGTGGTCCGAACGGCTATCATTGAGACTAACAATGGCGAATATAAGCGTCCCGCGATTAAGCTGTGTGTGTTGCCAATAGAAGACTGTATGAGTAACAATAAGAATTCTTAAATGTAAGCATGTTAGTTTGTAAGTTTATATATATCTAAGCGTTAGTTTTAATTTGTGTGTTGAGGCGAACGAACGTTGATAACTATGAGTTATCAAGGCGCGCAGCATATTACGTGATAATATGGTAGGCATAGGATTGATGGGTCCACTTGGCGCAGGTAGCCGCTCAGGCGATAATAGTTTTAGTTCGTTGGTACTGCCGTGGCGCTGAGGTGTCGGTAATTGCGTTAAAAGAAGTTGATAGCATTGAGCTGAGTGTGTGTGTGTGTGTGTGTGTGTGTGTGCGTGCGTGCGTGCGTGCGCGCGCGCGCGCGCGCGTGTGTGTGTGTGTGTGTGTGTGTGTGTGGCGAGAGCGAGTGCAGCGTGTGTAAGATTCAGCAACGCTTATTGTAAGCTCGTTTTGTAATAAAGGATCTCAGTTTTTTTGCAAAGCAATTCATTAATACAGTCCACACAATCGAGGAGAACATTCTCATAAGGTATTTGGGCAAGTCCACGGCTCACCAACGAGCACATTTAGTAACAGTATCATTACACTATTGTGGCATACATCTACGTATATATACAATATATACTAGGGCAAGTCAATAAGTTTTTAGAAAACCATAGCAAAATACATTTTTTTATCGATTTTTATTTCTTAACATAGTCTCCTTTCAGCTCGGTACACTTGATCCAATGATTTTCCAATTTTTTCAAGCCGTCCGAATAATATGATTTGTCCAACCCTTCAAAATAAGCCTCTATTTCGGCGACGAGCTGTTCTCTGGTGATGAATCTCTTTCATCCGAACCATTTTTTTAGGTTTGAAAACAGGAAATAGTTGCAGAGGGCTAAATCTGGCGAATATGCTGAATAAGGAAGCAATTCGTAGCGGAATTCATTGAATTTGGCCATCGGTACCGGGCAGGTGTGAACCCGTGCATTGTCTTAATGGAAGAGCACTTTCTCCTTCGCTAAATGGGGACATTTTTTTCTTTAAAATGTTGTTGAAACGGTCCAATAAGGCTGCGTAATAATCGCCATTGATCGTTTGCTTCGTCGGAAGGTAATCAATATGAATTATATCGCGTATAAAAAACTGTGGCCATCACCTTTCCGGCCGACTTCACGGTCTTCATCTTTTTCGGAGCTGGTTTACCCGGTGAAGTCTATTGTTTTGACTGTTCCTTCGTCTCGGGTGTGAAGTAGTGGATCCATGTTTCGTCCATAGTAATGAATCAACGCAGAAATTCATCTGGATTACGTTGAAATATCTCCAAACATTCTTTTGAAATCGTCACACGGCTTATGATCCATGTGAGCAAACGCGACACCCATCTTGCCGATAGTTTTTTCATATCCAATTGTTCATGCAAAATTGAAATCACTGTGCCATGTGATATGCCTGTGGCAGCACTCAACAAGCTCGCGCACTTTCACTCGTTGATCAGTCAAAACAATATCGTGGACTTTATCGATGATTTCTGATGTAGCAGCCTCAATTGGACATCCCGAACGAGGTGCATCCCATGTGGATGTACGACTACGTTTAAATTCATTCACCCAATTGTATACAGTCGCAAACGCTGATGCTATGAACATTATCCAACTTGGCTTTTATTTCTTTCGGCGTTAAACCTTTCATATGTAGATGTTTGATTACTGCACGAAACTCGGTTTTTTCCATTTTGCAAAAAATACAAAGGTTGTTCGCTTTAATCGTCTATAGAAATAAAACTACGCGATGAATTCCGCTCAAAATATGACAGTAATCAACTGAAAGATGCTATTTATTAAAAAGTAATGTGCCATGACACTACGAGTGTCCTTTGATAGATTTTCTCAGAACTTATTGACTTGTTATCGTACTATTATATGTAAAACTGTAACAAATGCTTAATAAACAATTTGTGATTCCTATATTATGAAAATGGTTATTAGACACTTATGCGAAAATGCGGTGCAAGCACAAAAATTGGTTAATTTTGAGATCCTTATCGAACGTCTGACGTTTGTAATGTTTGTACGCTTCTGAAAGATCACTACAACAAATATATAGACAAGGCACACTATGCAAGCTTTTTATATTTTCTTATAGTATCTTACATTATTTCTGGCACCGCCATTACAATACAGGCGGGAGTTCTTTTCCCGGTTCTCTTACGCTCATCATGCCATCTCACAACAGCACCACTCGGGAAGAAAAGAAAATACTCTAGCAGCGCTTTCTACCTCTAGTGATAGTGACTAATACTACAATTTCCTCCACACTTAATTTGAAAGAACAAACAAAACAAAAAAGAAAATACAAATCCACTTGTAACTTTAAGATTTTCCGAGGCTTCGGTATTCGGCTTAAGCGTCGCCAGACTTCAGTGCGGGTACTTATTGTTCCCGGAAGTTTCGTCGATGTTATTTCGCCCGGGCTGTGTGCGCTTATATCATCGTTCTCAGTGATCTTGTAATCGCTAATATTACAACTAGTTGATAATGCCCCCTCCTTATCACCTTACGTTAGGAATTACAGAAATATTTCTATCCGGCGAAATACCGTCTTCCGGTAGCTCCGACGCCTCGATCATACAAGATTCGGGTAAACGCAAATTACATATCCGCAGTTGATCAGTATAATGTCTCCAGATACGTCCGGCATCCGTTCTTACTATACATTATAAGTAACCGGACTAGTTTGCTCAACAATTGCTGGCTGTCTCCACGACTTTATGCTATAATCTTTAGCCATCATGGAGTCGTTGTTTCCAAAAGTAACTCCACGATTGCCCTTAAAAAAACGTTGTTGATTGCTTTGCTTCTACTCAATTCTATTTCTAATAGCGGGTTTAAAAATATCCATTTGCGTTCTCAAACGTCTGTTTGAGAAAAGTGCAATTCGGCTGGTATCTTTTCCGTCGTACAATGCGGTGTCGAGCAATAATAGAATAAATATTTACATAACGCATCCTATCTTGCATTATCCTTAAGTAATACTTTATACTTTTTTTTTAAAGTGCACACGGCGTTCTCAGCCGCCCTGTTTGACGGATGATAAAGTACGGTTTTCATATGCTTAATAGCATTTCGCAATACAAACTCTCGAAACTGCTCGCTCGCAAATGCCGGGCCATTATCAGAAATGGCAGCCCCTATATGCTTATACACTCTTTTAAAGCTCTTTGTAGATTCCGAAGAAATATTGCACATTTCCTTAATATTAATCCATTTCGAGTACGATTATCACGAGATATATATGATCGCTAATCGGTGCGCAAAAATCTGGATGTATACGATGATTTGGGCTCTGAAGCCACTTCCATACATGTAACAAAGCCTTTGGGAGATCGTCCGTGTTCTCTATGGTAAGCACCCTTTACATATCTCTGTTACAGTAAGTCAAGTAAGAGCGTGGTCGAGTTAATTTATAAAAAAATGTATTAAATAAAATTTTTATATGCACATATATGTATAGTACTCGATCAAATCAAAGATGCAATTACATTAGTAATGCGACCAGTCACCATCGGCATCGATAATTGCCTGGCATCTTCGAGGCATGCTTTCGACCAAATTAATGGCATATTCTAACGATAAGGTTCTCTAAATCCGTCGAATCTCGCGAGATAGCTGCTTTAAAATGTAAGTGCATTTTTCACGAAGCTTGTGCTTAATGTATGCCCACACATTTTCGATAGGATTTGCGTCGGGCGACTGCGACGGCCAATCCAGTGTAACTATGCCAGATTGCTGTTTCCACTCGGTACAGAGCTTGCTGCGGTGTTTGGGATCGTTGTCCTCCTGCAGAATCCAATCCTCATTTTTGTCGATGAACCAACGTTCGGCAGACGGTAATAAAGCCTTTTTGTAGAGTTCGAGCATTTTCTCGGCGTTCAGGTTGCAAGTAAACAAGTACAAAATGCCGAAACCCTGCTTTAAAAAGTAGCCCCAAAGATGCACCTTTACTCCATGTTTAACGGTCCGCTCGACAATTTTATTTCTAGAAGTTGACCAGGCTCGTTTGAGAGTACAACGTGCCCATATGGAACATTCGTCAGTAAAAATTACGTTGTTAAAGTCTCGATCAATGTTCTCGCGCGCCCAAGCGAGTCACTTCGTCACATGTTTTTCATTCAACAGAGGTTTCTTCACTGTGTTGCACCATTTCATGTTATTAGCCTTGAGATAGGTTCGAATAGTTTCATACGATATATCTAAACCTTTCTGCTTCAATTCTGCTTGTTCTTGACGCAGTGTTAAACCAGGATTCCGCGAAAACAGATTCACTATTTTTTTATAGTCTTTTTTTGTCCACTTTGCATATCGAGTCACGTTCCGGTAAATCATCGACATTTTTTGCCACATTATATCGCTGCACCCATTTCTGTACGAATGATTTCGACTTTTTCATATATTTAGCAGCCGCTAATTGTGACATTTTTGGACCTTTTGGGTGAGTGCAGAGGAACACAGCTTTATAGCGTGATGCGTATTTGGTACTCATGGCGCTTAATGTGATTCTCTTAAGAAAGTTCAATGACAACTGAATCTTCCTTGATAGTGCATCAAGGACAAAGGTGCCCTCTATGGATTCATGATAGATTTAGGGCGATATCTTTTATTAGCTTTGAGTAAGGCCGACCACGCTCTTACTTGACTTACTGTATCTCTTTGATGTCCTTATCTAAACCTGGCCACCAAAAATAAAACCGACGCCTTCATTTTAATTACCCCGAGATGAGCCCCGTGGAGCTCTTCTAGTAAGTCAGCTCTCAAAGACTGTGGAATAATAATGCGGTATCCTCACATTATGTAATCTTCTTCCAGTGTTAATTCTAAACGACGACTATGGAATGGCTTCAGGCAATCGTCTACTTTATCAGACCAACCCCGCATAACAAAATCTCGAACTCTCCTCAAAATTGCATTTTTACTAGTTTCCCTGCGAACGATCTTACTATCCACATTTTGCACCGATTATTTTTAGATAAGTATGTTTTTTGATCTCTTTCGACTCAACTGATTTGTTAATATCCTCTCTTCCAATTCTCAATAAACTGAGCAGGCCCATTATCCTGTCCCTTAATGTGCTTACTTTTAAAGTCATACTCTGTTAAAAATACAGCCCACTTTTGCACTTGACTAGCCGCCATCTGTGGAATTCCTTTCTTTGATCCAAAAATGTAAGAGGTTTATGATCGGTTTTTCCCGTACGCGTTACATGCATAACTCTTAAAATGACACTTCTTTTGATACGTGATCCTTTTTCCTGCAACAATAACAGGTTACATTTTCTTTTTCTTATCAATAAAATTGAGTGCGCTGCCTTTGCTGTTCATGTCTGCAGCTTCACGTTCTACCATCTGCATATGCTAATCTCCACCGGCTTGGCTCCATACGTCAACTGTTGTTCTCCCAACAACCTCTTCTTGATCCTCTCATTGGTTCATACAAACTGATCCCGAATGTAACTCTCCAACTGTTCCCTAAAGTGGCAATGTGCTGATAATTTTTTTAGCTTGAACTTGGACGCAGTATTTTATTTTAGATACGTGGATGATATTTGCACTGCGGTGGAACCATCAAGAATTGACTCAATAGTAGAACAATTTAACTCGTTCCATCCACGATTATAATTCACTTCTGAATTTGGGGGTGATGAAATTAATTTCCTGGATGTGACTATATCGATCATTGGAAACGGGTTTGGAGTTGATTGGTATCGTAAGCCGACCTTTTCAGGGAGGTTTTTGAATTTTTATTCTAACCACCCCATTGCACAAAAAAGAGGAACGATTTTTTCGCTGGTTGACAGAACAATTTTACTTTCGGACTTTCGGTTTTACACACAAAATTTGACACTTATCATTAACATTTTATTAGACAATGACTACCCATTATCATTTATATTTGACACAATCAACCTACGAATTAAAAACTTGAATAGAAATAGACACATAACACAGAACAGTATGAATGACAAGGACGAAGCGAAGGAATCAGTGTCCTGGCTTACGGTTCCGTTCATCCCGCGCCACACAGAAAAGTTCAATCGGTTCAACAATAACGACATCAGGGTTTCTTTCCGTAGTCCGAACAAACTCAAAAAATACATTAAGGTACACAAAGATGTTCATCCACACACATCAAAGAACAACGTAGTGTACAAAATTTCTTGCAATGATTGTGACGCTACGTACGTGGGACAGACAGGCAGAAAACTAAAGACAAGGATTGCAGAACATCGCAATCATATTAAATACAACACGTCGGCACGATCGGTAATAACGGAGCATAGAAGACAACTCGACCACGAATTTAAATGGGAGGAGGTCGAAATCTTAGATGAAGAGCCCAGCTATCGGAGACGTTTAGTTTCAGAGATGATTAATATCAGGAAACAAAAGAATGGTATCAATTTGCAGACAGATACCGAAGGCCTCCACAAAGCGTACATTCCAATCATAAATAGAGTTTGACTTTCGGTTACGGACAGCCCGTCTCCTCTCTCAGTCTGTGTTGATCCTCACTACTGAACGTACATGATAATCGATACATTATGTCTGTTTTACATATCTGCGTTCCTTCTCTCTGTACACATTTCAAAAGTTTTTTAGTTCTTTTTTGGACAGATTAATTCAAACTTCTTACACATGATTTCTGGTGAGTTTTTTATGAAATAATTTTTATGGAATTTGTTTGAACTTTAGGTATTTTATATTATTTTATTTATACGTATTTGTCCGTTACGTTTTTTTTTTTTTAATTTATCCGTTTTATTAACTAGAACTTCAACAATGACAATTTTAATACTTTTGACTGTTCAACCATACGGAAATAATGTTTCGAGATCGAGACTCACCCGAACTGTGATTATTCGGATTATGCGAATACTTGCGACAATTGAATTTGTTCTGTTATTTTTTATTGTACTAATGTCTGAAGAGGGCTCAAACTGGTAGCCGAAACTTGTTACTTGTAATGTATTAGTTTATAGTTTTATTACTTATTATTTTTTGGCGTGATGTTTCATCGCGTTTAATACAATATATAATTTTATGTAAAAATTAAAAAATGTGGTTGACTCTTACTTCGCCCGTTGATTGAGTTTTGTTATTATTTTTTAGCTTGGCTAAGTACGTCTTAATGTCCTCTCCCGCCATTTGCTTGCATTCTTTAAATTTATAACGCTGCAATATTACACTTGGCTGCGGGTGATTTTGCATAATTTTCGCAAGACACTTCATTGTGAAATTTGCCGGCTTTTCCGGTGTGCATAAGTTGCAGAGAAGTTCATAACCTTCACTTTCTACTAACGTAATAAAAAGCGATACTTGCTTTTCTTTCGACACATCGTTATCGAAGAAGTAGTGCGTTAATCTTTCGAACCATCTTGTCCAATCCTTTTTCAATGAAAACTAGGACATATTGCCTATGATCCCTTTTATAACCGTGCCGAACCTCTAGTTCTTTTCTTCTAGACGCCGCCTGTAATTCCGCTCTCACTTTTGTTAGTTGTTGACTCTCCATTGCCAACAGGCTTCTCTGATGCTTTTGTTGCTTCTTGCCCTTTCCGCTAAGACTCTTTCTCGTTCCTCTAATTCTTTCTGAAGTTTTAATAAATCTGTTGTCGACATTTTGTTACTTAATGCTGTGACTGCGAACGATTTTATTACTTTTGTTCCACACGCTGAATTCCTTCACTACCACGTTCTTGTACTTTACAACGATCACCATTTATCCTCGTCGCCAATGTAATGTTTGCACGCTTCGGAAAGGTCACCATAATAAATAAATAGGCAGGACACACGTCTATGCAGCCTTTCTATATTTTCTTATAGTATCTCACATTATTCCTAGCACCGCCATTATAATAAAGGCAGGAGTCTTTTTCCCGCTTCTTTTATGCTCATCACGCCATTTCACAATAGCACCGCTCGAGAAGAAAAGAAAATACTCTAGCAACGCTTTCTATTTCTAGTGAGAGCGACCAACACTACAACGTTAAATGATAAAAAGTTGCGGACATATATACAAATTAAAAAGAGTCTAATAAATAAAGCATCATTAAGAGAATCAGTATCGGTTCTAACGTTGATACTATTATTTTGCTCTTTTACATATAACATCTCTGAAATTAGTCATTATAATTTGATTTTATGTCTCATACTTTAGTTTCTTCCCATTAAAAAGTATGATTGAATTTTAATCAATGATTTGTAACAACCGAATGTTTTGATGAATCCAGCCTTATGTTGTTCATGTGTTCCATAATTCTGGTGGTAAGTTTTATTTTTGTCTGCTGCACGTAAGAAACGTTGCTTTACAACCGATTTTGTAAACCACGTTATTATTGGACATGTGTTTATTCTTATCTTTATGGACTTTAATGAATTTGTTTTGTTAACGGTTCTATAACATTTTTGAAAAACGTGTTTGTTGACCATGGCAGATTTAGTAACATTTTTAATGAACGGGAGTATAAAAAATTTTTTTTTGGTATTATTAGATTTAAAGACCTTAGAAAACCATGTCACCATCTTCGTGATTTTGGTATTAACTAATGACTTTGTATTGTTCTTTGTATGAATAATCTTTTAAATTAATAAAAAATTAATTTTAAAGCGTATCTATTGTTTAACAGTATCTCAATGCATTTTTAAACTTTTATTTTTCAACCAAAATGTTTATAAACAAGTATTTGGTCTTCTAATAGATCCGTTATAACCCATAATTGCCGACATTATAATGCAAGATCTGGAAGAATTAGCGATTATAAATACCACCAATGTTTTATTTCCGATATGTTGATGACATCGTTCTTGCGCTTCCATCAGATACTATCAATGATGCGCTAAACATTTTCAATTCTTTACATACACAATTATAGTTTACTATGGAGATTGATGTTAATGACAGAATATGTTTTCTTGATACAAAAATTATCATTGATAATCATAGAATCATTTTTGATACATATCACAAAGCAATATTTTCTGATAGATTTCTTAACTTCCATTCAAATTATCCTCTCTATAACAAAAGAGGCACAATTATTAGTTTTGTAGATAATATATTTATCATACTCTCGTTTTCAACAAAAAAATTTGCATTTCAAAGCAATTCACATTTTTCTGAAAATATAATAGTTATCCTCTATTTTTTTATAATAGAAAAAAAGATTAAAATTTCACATAATAAATAAAAATATTACACACAATTTACAAATAAAAGAAAAAATGTTTACAATTCCTTAAATACTATACTAATAAAGTATAATAGTACCTAATAGTACCTAAAGTACTACACTATAGTATAATATATACTATACTAATTCCTTAAGTACGCACGCACGCACGCACACACGCACGCACGCACGCACGCACGTAAAAGATGCAAATCTGACCGAGCAATCTCCACGCGGTACATCTTGGATAACACTAATCCTGGCGGTACTTAAACTTTAAAGTTCATAAACTTTAAAATTCATAATTCATCGAAAAGGAGTTTACGATATGTGTTTTGAACATAATCGTTTCAACATAACCTAAAAAAATTTGAAATAAAAAATAGGGAGTTCCATTAAAAAAAAATTAAGTTGACTTTTACGTAACCTTGACAACGCCATCCTGGATCAAATAACTACTATCGTTAAATGCATCTTTTTAAGCTTTACAACATATACCGGAAACATTTTCTTCTAAAATGCATTGTTTATGAGATATTTGTGTGTATTTAAACTTTTGACCCACCCTTGTACATAAATGTCTTATAATTTGACGTTATCCATTCTCACCACGGACTGAAGAATTAATTTATAACAGGAATCTTCATGAAAATTAAGTATATTATGACTACCTATTGACACCGGGAGCATTACTTTAAAGGAGCATTATTCGTATATGACGTCTGCGTTTTATTTGTATGTGGGATGAGATCCTTTATATTAAACTAGTGTAAAATTTTTGGAGTTACTGAATAGAGCTAAGTCAAGTCCGAAACGTACGTGCGATATATTATATATATGTGTATATATATATATATATGTGTATATA
>NW_017305384.1:295671-304144 GCF_001594115.1 Trachymyrmex septentrionalis | reverse complement strand
TTTTGCTCAAAGTTGACTCACCGTACGCCACTGTCAACATTTCAAGAGTTTTTGAACACTTAATACCATTTTTTACACAAAAATTAATACAAACTCTCTGCTCCATTATTTTCAAAAGCAAAAAATCGCCGAGCACGCAAACACGAGTCTAACCTTTATGCCTCTCACATAAAAACAACACATGCTATATAGTCAAAACTGTGAACATATGATCGTGACGAGTGTACCAACACAACAACAAAAAATTGTTTAAATTAGAGTGTACAGAGCGCGCGAAATTCAAAAAGTCACCTTACTTTTTGATCACACCTCGTATATAAGTAGAATAATAGAATAAATTAAATAAATCGTCACCTTTTATGCTCGTTTTAAATCTATTAACCTTGTTTTGTTATTGCTGTACAATTTTAAGGGCTTGTTACAATTAAACATTTTAGTACATTTTAGATGTGTGTACAGTAAGAGTGGGTATACTGAAGAGAAACCTCCTAAATTCGAGATACCAGTAAACCTTTGTTTTAAAAATTGTGAGCCTATATGTGACTTCTGTCATAATATGACAATTTTTAAATGTTTAGTGCACAAAATCAAAGTGCATGCAGCATTTCTGTGACCTAAAAAATTCTAGGCATTCTCATTATTGTACAGATTTTAAACAGTAAAAATTTAATAAAATTAAATCTGCAAAAGCTTATAAAAAAATATATTGTAATAATATAAAAAAACTAAAAAAATATTATATGTAATAAGATTTTAAAAATATTAAAAATTTTAAATTAAAAAGTATATGTATAAAAAGCAATGATCATTGATAGGTGAGCGATTTATCCCCATAAAGTCTCGTCTAGAAAGTGCACTAACCAACTAATCAACGTTCTAGTGGCTGAAAATAATTTAATTATATTCCTCATATTATTCTGCGGAAAAACATTCGTATACACTTTATTTTTTTATATAGTTCTTGAATAGTTATAAATATATAATAATTTTTTGTCTAAAAATCTAAACTTCGAATAAAAATTCGAAAAAAATTCTCTATGCCTAATTAAATAAAATCGGACATTTTGTGTTTCTGAGACTTTTTTATTTAAATCAATAATTTTTGAGATAAAAAAATGTCTCAAAACTTGAAAAATGACTACCTCTATAATTTTTTTTCTCAGAAACTAATCATCCAATCAATATGAATAAAAACGAAAATATTTGGCCAATAATAAATAACAATAAATAAAGGACAAAGTAAAAGTCAACACATTTCTTTAAAAAAGTCGTACAATTAAAAAAATAAATTACAGATAGAGAAAAGTAAAATTAAAGAAAATATATAATAAAAAATAAAAAATAATAAAAACTCAGTTTAAATACAAATAATTTACATGTTTCGGCTACCGGATTGAACCTTCTTCAGACAAACTTATCGAAAAAAAGTACAAAATTAATTAACGCAAATGTTCGCATATTCAGATAATAACTACTCATTGACTTTTATTTTTGACATAGTTAATCAACGTATAAAAAATTTAATTAGAAATAGACACATAGCACATAAAGATTTGGTTGACAATGTCGGTGCGAATGAGTCTGCATCTTGGCTTACGGTACCATTTATTCCTCTTCACACAAAAAAATTTAAATGTTTCAATAAAAACATCAGGGTATCGTTTCATAGTCTGATAAAATAGGTAAATATATTAAAGTACAAAAGGATATTTGTCCCCATACATCTAAGAGCAATGTAGTCTATAATCGTGTAATAATATATCGTGTAATATTTGTGATGCGTCGTTGGACAGACAATTGAAAACCAGAATTACAGAACATCGTAATCATATTAGACATAACACTTCTGTCCATTCTGTCAATGGAGCACAGACTGCAGTATGATCATGATATCCAATGGGATAATGTCAAAATTTTAGATGAAAAGCCTTGCTATAAGAAACGCTTAAGTTCCGAGATGCTCAATATTAAGAAGCAGAAAAATAGTTTGAATTTACAAACTGATACTGAAGATCTTCATAAGGCATATATACCTATTATAAATAAGATTTGACTTTTTGATACTGACAGTCCGTCTCTTCTCTCAGTCTGTGGTGATTCGCATCAGCAAGTGTATATAATAATCGATACACAATGTCCGTCTTACACATCTGCGTTCCACTTGTCTTTATATATTCTAATGGTTTTTTTATACTTATATGGACACACTTGTTTGAATAATTTTCACATGATTTTTGGTGAGTTTTTATTTCTTATTAGAATTCCGGTATGTTAATTTATTTGCGTTTATTTTTTCGTAAGAAGTCTTTTTATCTTTTTTATCAACTAGAACTTTTCCAAGAGATATGAAACACATTTGACTGTTCAATTGTACGTGAATAATGTCGAGTTCTACTCGTACATCAAGACTCACCCGACCTATAAATATAATGAATATGAGAACATTTGCAATTAATTTTGTACTGCGCTTTTTTTCGATAAGTTAATGTCTGAAGAAGGCTCAATCCGGTAGCCGAAACTTGTAATTTATTTATATTTAAACTGAATTTTTATTATTTTTTATTTTTTATTATATATATTTTTTTTATTTTACTTTTCTCTATGTGTAATTTATTTTTTTAATTGTATGACTTTTTTAAAGAAATGTGTTGACTCTTTCTTTGCCATTTATTTATTGTTATTTATTTTGTATAGGAAGAGTCCTTTAATGTTAAATATTTGGCCAATCTTAAACTAACAAGAATTTTATTATTTTATTTTGATGTGTATTGATAGTGAAAACTATATTATAATGAAGCTGTATCTGCGGCGCCTTATATAATAAAGTTTTCACTATCAATAACAATATAGATCAAAATTAAATTAAATTAAATTAAAAGAAATTGGAAAGGACAAGAGCACTAGGAATCAGGCGCTGAAGACGTCGCGCAAATAATACACTATAAGGCGTATTATTCTTTATCCTATTAAATGCGCTTACATGTTTTGGCTTACTTTTGAGCCCTCTTCAGAGACAACACAAATTAACATAAATAAATTGTGAATAAAAATAAAAGCAATATTTACAAGTTGCCTATTGATGAACGGATCTCGATCTCGAACCATTGACTTCCCGTATTAAATAACTTAGCTTCTTATTTCCTACATTGTATGGAGGTACATAGGAGTTTGTTATAGTTAGAGAAAGACACTAGGATTTTTCTAAGGAATATGAATGACAGGGTATTTTTACTCGTGCGGATAAGAGTAGTGTGACGGTGGCATTGGATAAACAGGTGTATATTTTCAAGGTAAATGAGATACTTCAGGATATGAATACTTATGAGGTCATAGAAAAGGATCCGACGAAGAGGATTATAACGGATTATGCGCTTTATTGGTTAGTTAGAAGAAAGAAAAGTATATATCTAATTCCATATATAGAAGTTTATTAATGATGGGTTACTTTCCGAGGGCCTACGCTCTTCCGAAGATACATAAGGATTGTCCCTTTCGTATAATAATTTCTTCAATAAATAGCTCTTTGTATTCGTTGTTTCTTCATAGTATTATCATTAAAACAATTCCTAAGGCGGATAGCCATATCGAAAATAGCTTTAAACTTGTTAAGGAACTTGATGGTAGGTTCAGTAATGAATTTCAATTAATGTCATTGGATGTTGTTAGTCTTTTTACTAACGTTCCCATATAGTATGCGATGGATTGTATCAAAGATCATTCGCGGTTTATTTTTAAAGATTGTTGTTTACCTGAGGAGGAATTCATCAAAGCGGTTCAGTTTGTTTTAGATTCTACTTTCTTTATTTTTAGTAGTATTATATATAAGCAGAATTACACGCTACTCCTATAGACTCTCCGTTGTCTCCCATCATCGCGGATGTATGTAGTTATGCGAAAGTTGGAAAGTAGAGCTTTGTCTTTGATTCGGTTTCCGTTGCTCTTTTACTGTAGGTATGTTCACGATATATTCGTGGCGGCGCCTGATTCTTTAGTTAGTTTCATTCTTGATATTTTTAATTCTCAGCATCCAAGGCTTCAGTTCGCTACAGAAGTGGGGGATGATAGATTGAATTTTTTGAATGTTACAATGATTAGAGATAATGATAGAATTCGATTGGTATCACAAGCCGACCTTTTCGGATAGATATTTGAACTTTTGGTCACAGCACCCGGTTTCTCAAAAAGTGGGTACAATCGCGGGATTAGTTGATAGGATGGTTTTGTTTTTGAATCCTAAATTTCATGTTGATAATTTATACATCATAATTAAGATTTTGTTAGAGAATGATTATCCATTGAACTTTATATTTGAGAATATTAGCAACCGTTTGAAGAATATTATTATGACTCGTAATAGGAAAAGTGTTGTTAATGATAATAGCGTTGATATAATGCAGCTTTGTGGTTCACTATTCCTTTCGTTTGTGATATTACTGAGAAGTTTGGTAGATTGTATAACGATCATATGAGGATACCGTTTTATAGTACGAGGGCAAGTCAATAAGTTCTTAGAAAATCTGTCAGAGAGCACTCGCAACTTTATTGGACCATTTTAACATTTTAAAGAAAAAACGTTCCCCATTTGGCGAAAAAGAAAATGCTCTTCCATCAAGACAATGCACGGGTTCACACGTGCCCGATGGCCAAATTCAACAAATTCCATTACGAATTGCTTCCCCACCCAGCATATTCGTCAGATTTAGCCCCCTGCGACTATTTCCTGTTTCCAAACCTAAAGAAATGGTTCGGAGGAAAGAGATTCACCACCAGAGAGCAGCTCATCGCCGAAACAGAGGCTTATTTTGAAGGATTGGACAAATCATATTATTCAGACGGCTTGAAAAAATTGAAGAATCGTTGGATGAAGTGTATCGAGCTGAAAGGAGACTATGTTGAGAAATAAAAATGAATTGATAAAAAAATGTGTTTTACTATATTTTTCTAAAAACTTATTGATTTGCACTCGTATTCAAAATTTACATTTTTTTAACAAAAATTATTTATAACTATTCGACTGCCACATAAAAAAATAAAATGTATATAGATGTTTTTATTATATTAGCAATCGCAAAATAATATGAGGAATCGTATTATATTATTTTCAGCCACTAGAACGTTAGTTGGTCGGTTAGTGAACTGATAATGGGGGTAAACCGCTCGCTTATTAGAATATATTTATATGAGAGAAAACATTTCAAAAAAAGCAAACATAACAATAAGCACCATGCATATGGATGGAGCGCGCGAATATGAAGGTATATCTAGCTTATTTCTGAAGAATGAATCTTCGCAGAACAACATTATTATTATATTTTTCGATAAATGTGTTTTAAGTTTTGCTATAAGACAAATTTTAAAATTATTAAAAATCAAGGGAGAGGAGGATTTCGAAAACAATATGACATTTTCAAAAAATTAGAGTGAACTGTTATAAAGTACATTAAAAATCATAAAACTTTGATTTGAAATTTTTTAAATATTTTTTATCATTTCGACGATATTAGCTCGAAAATATAAAAATCGATTTTTTTAAAAAGTTGTTTTATCCTCTTAAGGGGATCCTAAAATGAATCTGTTTTATCAATTTTTTCAAATTAACAAATTAGTATTCTTCTAATTGCCATTATAGATCCTGTAAAAAAAGTCCATCTCCATAATTAAAGTATAAATGGTAATGTAGTCCAAACCGATCGACTTTATGCCAAATACAAAAAAAAGGCGGAAAATTACAATTTTGTTAGCGACTTTTAATGTTTACTCGTAATAATGTTTGTTTTATGTACAAGTTTTGTACTTTGTAAGTATAACAATCTTGGTTAGGATTAGAGATTTCATGAACAATCAACGTTGAGTTCTTAGAATTAAGTTTAAATACTTAATACGAAAGATTAGTTAGAAAATGTATACGTATGTACATGTGCGTTATTTATGTAGTAGTACATAAAGATATGTCGATATGTCGCATTTTATCGATAAAGCAGTGATTTCATCGGAATTCGGACTTTAGACTTTCTTTAATGGCTGTAAGAGCACGTATAAAAAAATACGTGTCTCTTACTTTGACTTAGACTACAATATATTCAAAGCTTATTAAAATCGAAGTGTTACATTTGGATAGGTTTACTTGGAAGTAAACGCACCAGTTCTGCGAGTGATATAAGCAGCAGTTCTGCGCTACTAAATAACTCATAAATAAATAATTTTTTTAATAATATAATATACGAGTATATTGAACATTTTGCGTAGTTACCGGTAACATTTAAATTTATTTTTATTATTATTTTTTAACATTGAGAAGGACCCGATAAGAGTCGAAACGTCTGTATGTTTTTAGATTGCTTACAATAATTGTTACTCACACATTATCCTGAGTTGGTTCTTAGCTCTATATATTATATTGTTCAATTTATTTAATTATTAAAATCGTTATATATTATTTATTGAATTTCAAATAATTTTTTGATCATATCTTAATGTTTTTATAAATAGAATAATTAATTGATGGAATCAATTGATGGAACGAAAATACATAGTGGTTTACTTAAAAAATCATCCATTTTATATACATATTCTTTTTAAAGCAATTATGAGTTTTTTTTCCATCAATTGATTCTCATTATTCTATTCATAAAAGTATTAAAGTATAATTATCAAAAAATTAATAGTTTACGAGTTATTTAACATTTTATATTCAATATACTAGGTGTACAAGTATGAAATGCGGATTTGAGAAAACAGATGGCGCATCAACGCAGTGTGTGGTATAAAGATTTGACTGTTATGCCATTTTGAAGTGCCATCAACAAGTGTCAGACGCGCACGAGTGATAAATTGAAAAAGTGTTTGCATAGTGTTGTGTTGCTGTGTTCGATATGTCGAAATTTATACCAAACAAAGAGCATTCGCGGACAACATTAATTTTTTGTTTTCATGAGAAAACTGCTGCTGAATCATACCGATTACTTCGAGAAGTTTATGGTGAACATGCTCCATCGCAAGATACGTGTGAACGATGGTTTCGGCGTTTTAAAAGTGGTGACTTCGATGTCGCAGACAAGGAACACGGAAAACCGCCAAAAAGGTACGAAGATGTGGAATTGCAAGAATTGTTGGACGAAGATGATACACAAACACAAAAACAACTCGCAGAGCAATTGAGCGTTAGTCAACAAGCTGTTTCCAATCGCCTACGAGAGATGGGAAAGATTCAGAAGACCGGAAGATGGGTATCGCATGAGTTGAACGACAGGCAGATAGAGAGGCGCAAAAATACATGTGAAATTTTGCTTGCACGATACAAAAGGAAGTCGTTTTTACATCGTTAGTGGGGATGAAAAGTGGATTTATTTTGAGAATCCCAAGCGCAAAAAATCATGGGTAGACCCAGGCGCACCATCCACATCGACCGTAAGACCGAATCGCTTTGGCAGAAAGACGATGCTCTGTGTTTGGTGGGACCAGAAGGGTGTGGTCTATTATGAGCTGTTAAAACCTGGTGAAACGGTTAATGCTGGACGCTACCAACAACAATTGATCGATTTGAACCGTTCGCTGCTTGAAAAAAGACCAGAATACAAAAAGAGACAACACAAAGTCATTTTTCTTCATGACAATGCTCCATCACATACGGCAAAACCGATTCGCGACACGTTGGAAGCACTCAACTGGAAAGGACTTCTACTCCATGCGGCTTACTCACCAGACTTGGTCACCGCTCCTTCCGATTATCACTTGTTTGCATCGATGGGTCACGCACTTGCTGAGCAGCGCTTTGGTTCGTATGAAGATGTGAAAAAATGGCTCGATGAATGGTTCGCAGCAAAGGGGGAAGATTTTTACTGGCGTGGTATTCGCAAATTCCCCGAAAAATGGGAAAAATGTGTAACTAGCAATGGAGCATACTTTGAATAAGGCTCTTTTTATCATTCTTCCGAATTTAACGTGTTTTTTTTTTGGAAAAAAATCCGCATTTCATACTTGTACACCTGGTATGTGCCACAATAAAGTATAAAATATCTCAATAAACTATTTTTTTATATCTCTACCTTAATATTTTTATATGCAGAATAATTAGAAGAATATCATATTACCTAAAAAAATCAAATAATTCCACTTAAAAAAATGGAGGTGATCTTCATGTATTTTTGGCGCCTCCACCTAGAAGAAAAACAACGTGACCAAATTACGTGCAACTTTTGTTTGAAACTTTTTTTTCTATTTTTAAAAGTAGGCGAATTATTCAGATGGTCTGTTTTAGATGCCTCATTCTGTATATGTATTATTCGGATGAGTCATCTAAGATCGGCCATGCAAATAACGCCCACAATTTTAGAGATAGGAAAACATGTTTTAAATGAAAGTGGAACGGTTTCAAGGTAGACGTGTTTTGGTCATGTTATCTTTCTTTTAAGTGAGGGCGCCAGAAAGATATGAAGATCTCTACTTTTTTAAATGGAATTGTATAATGTTTTTT
>NW_017305384.1:273604-295571 GCF_001594115.1 Trachymyrmex septentrionalis | reverse complement strand
CTGTATATGTATTATTCGGATGAGTCATCTAAGATCGGCCATGCAAATAACGCCCACAATTTTAGAGATAGGAAAACATGTTTTAAATGAAAGTGGAACGGTTTCAAGGTAGACGTGTTTTGGTCATGTTATCTTTCTTTTAAGTGAGGGCGCCAGAAAGATATGAAGATCACCTCTACTTTTTTAAATGGAATTGTATAATGTTTTTTACGTAATATGATTCCTCCAATTATTCTGCACATAAAAGTATTATATTAGGATAGAGATATCAAAAAACCAATAGTTTACGAGATATTCAATACTTTATTGTGACACATATTGACATAAAATATTAAATAAATAACTTGTAAATTATTAATTTTTTGATAATCGTACTTTAATATTTTTGTGAACAGAATAATGAGATGAATCAATTGGTGGAACAAAATACATTGTTTTAAAAAAATTTATACGCAAAATGGATAATTTTTTAAATTAGCGACTATGTGTTTTCTTTCCATTAATTGATTCATCTTATTATTCTATTCATAAGAGTATTCAGATACGATTATCTAAAAATTAATATAATCGTAATAAATTTACGAGTTATTTAACGAGTTATTAATATTTTATGTCAATGTTACGTCCGAATTGAGTTCTTTATTTCGCTATTTTATGCTTCCTGTTTTGGGGTCAATGCATTGAAGCAATTTACCCCGGGGTTAGGAGATCAAGTGTGCGATTAGGATTCGGTGGGGAGAGTAGGATAATTGCTAGGGAGGGTAATCTCGAAGCCGGTGCCGAAAAGCTCGCGAAGCTTGTAGGCTAGTTTACGCGGATCATCCTTTTTAATGTCTCGATAGTCGAGAAATCGATAAGTGATCTCCAACGGTTGGAGGGAATACCCGTTTTTATTAGGTGAGGTTACCGTTTTTTTCTGATTTAGTAACTGCGCCAATTTCTGGAAGTGAGGGAAAGGATCGTGGTTTGAATCAATTGCTGTTTTGATTTGATACCTTAATCTCTTCTCTTTTTTTCTACGTCCGCCTTTGGTAGGCATGGAAATAACGCGAAATAATTATCGTAAATCCGAAAAATTGTCGTTAAACGGGGGCCACACTATTGGCAGCGACAGTCGTGACAACCCTTCGGATTTTGACGTTCTTTTGAGGAACTGTTATTAGACAAGGGGCCATTGGCAGCGACTGGTCACAGCAATTTCTCAAAATAATGAACTTTCCGCAGAACAGTTTTAGACGGGGGCCACGCTATTGGCAGTGACAGTCACACCGTTCTCGGATACTCGTATATGTTAATGAATTCGGAGAAGAGAAGAGATCCCGGTTTCAGCCAAATTGTTTTAGTATAATAAAGTTTAATAAAGAAAAATGGTTACAACGTAGGAATAAGTTTCGGAGGAATAAGTTTAGCGCGAGGATAGCTCTTACCCAGAATAGTTTTTACTTTCGCTCTTAGTTTTTTCTCTCTGCGCGTTTCTGCCTTTGGCAGCTCCTTTTATACTAAAAAATGAGCATGGGAGTGTCCACTTAGGATCCAATCAGCACTCCTTGAAATTTGGTAAGACCTATGCCCGTGCTTGTTTTCCTTAGGGGCTCCGCGCAAGCCCCACTCCCGGCGCTGCGAGTCTTATCTTAATAGCGAGAGTCTTAATAATTTATAAAGATTCGGTCTTACTTAACTAATATCCTTATGCGAGGCGAAATGCGATGACATATTCTAGATTATATTAATAATACATATTTTAAACCGTTACCGTCAAAATACATATTATATCTTATACTTCGTAATTCTTGAATAGATTTTAGTTTCATTAATAAAAGGAAAAAAATAAAAGATTCGTTCTCGCAATTGGAAGGTCTTAATTTTTACTATGTACTTACTATATTACTTAATTATTGGATATATATATACTATTGTTTGACATCTCTCTGGACAAAGGCTCTCAATGGAAAAGATTATCGGTTAGATATATTTTGTCTACGTGACGCATAAGGCGTACGAGCGTGAGTTATCTGTTTGCCTCAAGTGTTTACGAGAAGAGGAACCGAATAGGCCCTTCTTAGAAAGGGACGGCTACAAAACTAAACGGCCTAAACTAGAGATACTAACTAAAGATAAGATAAATCGTATATTTATAATAAAAAAATAGAGGATTTTGTCGGGATATAACACAATATATGCCAAGGTATAAAATATGACATAACCTATTGGATTTTTGACATCATTATTTTATATATATTCCTTATTTTTATATTTAAAATAATTAGAGGAATCATATTATGTAAAAAAATCATACAATTTAAATTCAAAAATGGAGGAGACTTTAAAGTCCCCAAAAATTTGATCTTAAGACATTTTTATTCATCATAATATATGCTCTTTCAAATCAAACAACTTTCTCCTTTGATATTTTCTCGTATCATTAAAAAGAACGGAGATATTTCAAGTGATCAAGTTGGAGAAAACACTGTAAGTACGTTTCATAAAAAATGGCTTTAGTAGATTATGTTTGAAGTTATTGAAATATAAGAATGTTTCTATAGAACAGAAGTGGAAATTGGTATTATATGTATTCAACTTTTATTTTTTATAGGTTCAGTCATATGAATACTTTTTGAAAAATATCAGAAACTTTAGAACTTATGATATTAAAATTTATTAATAACT
This sequence comes from Trachymyrmex septentrionalis, assembly GCF_001594115.1. Taxonomy (NCBI): domain Eukaryota; kingdom Metazoa; phylum Arthropoda; class Insecta; order Hymenoptera; family Formicidae; genus Trachymyrmex; species Trachymyrmex septentrionalis. The sequence goes on along the minus strand of NW_017305384.1, from coordinate 292,904 downwards.
CTAAAAAAATTCTAAAGCATATGCATCATAATTTTATCAATTTCTATAAAACTTAACACTATACGTATATATTTGATTTATATGTAATATTATATCTATATTATAGCTAATATGCACAATAATGTCATTTATAGTACTACACACAATGTATAGATACGAGGGCAAGTTCTTAGTAAATAAGTTCTTAGAAAATCTGTCAGAGGGCACTCGCAGTGTTATGTCATATTACTTTTTGACAAGCATCTTTTAGTTGATTACTGTCAAATTTTGAGCAGAATTCATCGGGTGGTTTCATTTCTGTAAACGATTAAAGCGAACAACCATTATATTTTTTGCAAAATGAAGAAAAACGAGTTTCGTACAGTGATCAAACATATGAAAGGTTTAACGCCGAAAGAAATCAAAGTCGAATTGGATAATGTTCATAGTACATTTGCACCAGCGTTTGCGACTGTATACAATTGGGTGAATGAATTCAAATGTGATCGTATATCCACATGAGGTGTGATGCACCTCGTTCGGGACGTTCAATTGAGGCTGCTACGTCAGAAATCATCGATAAAGTCCACGATATTGTTTTGACTGATTGACAAGTAAAAGTGCACGAGCTTATTGAGGCCACAGGCATCACATGGCACAGTGATTTCAATTTTGCACGAACAATTAGACTATGAAAAAACTATCGGCAAGATGGGTGCCGCGTTTGCTCATTGTAAACCATAAGCGCGATCGTGTGATGATTTCAAAACAATGTTGGGAGATGTTTCAATGTAATCCAGATGAATTTCTGCGTTGATTCATTACTGCGGACGAAATATGGATTCATTACTTCACACCCGAGACGAAGAAACAGTCAAAACAATGAACTTCACCGGGTGAACTAGCTCCGAAGAAGGCGAAGACTGTGAAGTCGGCCGAAAAGGTTATAACCACAGTTTTTTGGGATGTACGCGATATAATTCATATCGATTACCTTCCGTCGAAGCAAACTATCAATGGTGATTATTATGCAGCCTTATTGGACCGTTTCAACAACATTTTAAAGAAAAAATGTCCCCATTTAGCGAAGAAGAAAGTGCTCTTCCATCAAGACAATGCACGAGTTCACACGTGCTCGGCACTGATGGCCAAATTCAACGAATTTCGCTACGAATTGCTTCCCCATCCAGCATATTCGTCAGATTTAGCCTCCTGCGATTATTTCCTGTTTTCAAACTGAAGAAATGGTTCAAAGGAAAGAGATTCACCACCAGAGAGCAGCTCATCGCCAAAACAGAGGCTTATTTTGAAGGGTTGGACAAATCATATTATTCGGACGGCTTGAAAAAGTTGGAGAATCTTTGGATGAAGTGTATCGAGCTGAAAGGAGACTATGTTGAGAAATAAAAATAAATAAAAAAAAAATGTGTTTTACTATGTTTTTCTAAAAACTTATTGATTTGGCCTCGTATGTATAGTTTGATTTTTACTCAAATCTTTTATTGTATATTATTTTACTCATTAACCGATGATATCATATTTCTATATTGATTGAGCAAGTGAATATCATAATTCACAACTTAATTAACAAACACTAATTGGAAATGATGTTAACAGCAGATGTTTAATACAGTATTACTATTATTAAATAAGAAAAATTAGATTACTGATAAATTTGATAAATTAACATTAACATTATGGCCAGTATTATTTATGTAAAGCATGTATTGCTTGCTCTATGTTAAAATTTTGAATGTATTATTATGTTTAATACATATGTATAATACATATGTTGTTAAATTTATACATTGTTAGTGTAATTGATTGAACATCTAGTCTTGATATCAGCATACCATTAATTAAAAAAATGATTATATAATAATATTAATTAAAAAATAGTTATAAATTTTATTTTTTCTTAACCGATATTTTATAAAATTTATCGAATATTTTGTACTTATTTATTACAAGAATATATCTTCTAGTTTTTCAGACAATGTACGATTAAATTAACTTTTTTAATAATACAGGTTGCTTTTTATTCTTTCTCTTCCTTCAACATTTTAAAGATTTTATAGATATTTTATCATACAATAATATATTTGTTAATAAAATATATAAAAATTTTGATCAACAAACTAATGTAGCGATTGTATCGTCACTACTCCGGCTATAACCTTTTAATCGAACATAAAATATTAGAATTCACTATAAATAGCAGGAATATAAATATAACAATAGAAGCTATAAATAGCAATAAAACGAAATAACAAGAATCAGCTGTTTACGAATACATATGCACGCAGGAATAAACACATATATTGTTACGCATCACGAATTGATCGGCTCGAAAATAATGTAACGATAATTCTTTCCTTTTCAATTGTTTCTTATGAGGTATTTTCTTTTCAAATAAAGGAGTAAACAGACTGTCATATTGATCTCCATGAAATAAATAATCGATATTTAATAGAATGGAATATAAGGGGCATTCCATGCCAAGCCAGCCACCGATTTTGCGAAGTTTTATGGATTTCATTCATATTGCTTGAGCTTGAACAGTTTGAAAAATATTAGGAGTATAAATAAGTTTCCGCCGTTTTTTATCAAAAATTGGGCATTTATTGTGAAAGAACGGTACCTAATGTTTTATTCGAAGTATTGTCCATCGCTAGCCACTACTTTTTCCCATCTTTCTGGCAGCATACGGATACCGCGTCGGAAAAACGCTTCATCTTTTGAAGCTATCCACGAATCGACCCAATTTTTGGTATCTTCATATGATGTGAAGTGTTGCTCAGACAGGCCATGCGCCATCGATCGAAACAGGTAGTAATCAGAAGGAGCAATGTCTGGTGAATACGGCGGGTGGGGTAAAACTTCCCAATTGAGTGTTTCCAAGTAGGTTTTGACCGGCGCCGCAACATGTGGACGAGCATTATCATGCAGAAGAATAACTTTGTCGTGTCTGGAGTAGTAGTGGGCGCGTTTTTCCTTGAGTGCTCGGCTCAATCTCATCAATTGTGTTCGGTAGAGAGCCCCAGTAATGGTTTCGTTCGGTTTGAGCAACTCATAATAAACGACACCTAGCTGATCCCACCAAATACACAACATGAGCTTTTTCCCATGAATGTTCGGCTTGGCTGTCGATGTTGAAGCATGGCCAGGTGGTCCCCATGATTTCTTCTTCTTTGGGTTATCGTAGTGGATCCATTTTTCATCACCAGTGACTACACGGTGCAAAAAACCCTTTTGTTTATGCCTAGCAAGCAGCATTTCACATGTGAAAAATCGGCGTTCAACGTTTCTCGGCTTCAGTTCATATGGAACCCAATTTCCTTGCTTTTGAATAATTCCCAACGATTTTAAGCGATGTGAAATTGCTGGTTGAGTCACTCCTAATGTAAGTGCAAGTGCTTCTTGCGTTTGGCACGAATCTTCATCCAATAATGCTTCCAATTCCGCGTCTTCGTACACTTTCGGCCTTCCGTTACGTTCTTTGTCTTCGACGTCAAATTCGTTCTTAAACTTTTGAAACCACTTACGGCAACTTCTCTCACTTAAGGCAGCCTCACCATATGCTTCTACAAGCAATCGATGCGCCTCAGCTGCAGATTTCTTCAAATTAAAGAAGTAAATCGAAAGCTCCCGCAAGTGATGCTTATTCGGCTCAAAACTCGACATTTTCGCACGAAAAAAGATATAAGATGCTGATGCAAAATCGCTAATATTTCAAGGTTATGTTCTTGCCAGATGTCCAACCTTACGATATGACGTTTTACAGCTGACAATTTTAACTATAACATACTGGTAGCGCCATTGTTTGTCAAACGGCGGAAACTTATTTATACTCCCAATATTATTCATATCTTACAAAGATGGCATGATAAAATGTATTATTGTAATATTTCGCCGCTGTTGCAGTAATATTGCAATGCGATAAATTGCAATGTAATAATTGAACGATATTGCTGTAATATTACAGTGCAATTTATGACATTGCAACCATTGAATGATATTGCAGTAATACTGCTTTGCGGTGTATTGTACTGAAATATTTAAACAATATTGCGATAATACTTTAGTGCGATATATCTTACTGCAACATTTGGACTACATTATAATAATATTGCAGAATGATATATCACACTGTAATATCTCAACAAAATTATTGCAATGTTACATTGTGATATATTGCAATGTAATATTTCAGTAGTATTTACGTAATATTACATTACAATTTATAATATTATTGGAATATTATAATCTCATTGCAATATTACTGCAATATTACGTGCTGTGTAGGATATCGCTGGCCAACTGCTATTAACGCGTATCTGAACTTGGTCGCATCGACCGTAATGCCAGCGGCCAGAAAACTCCAGTCCACGATGCTAAATCAGAACTCTGCGAGAGTAAATTCTGACATTTGCATACCTACGCGCTTCACCTCTGCACCCGACATGAAAAAACTTGACTTTTTCTGCTCTTATCTGCGATCTCGATGATGACGGTTTTTGCGCATAATTACGTCTCTGCTGCACCAATTCGCGTCTCTCTTGCTCGAGTTGCTGGAATTGTTGCAGGAGCTGCGCTCGATGCTGTTCCGGCATATGGGCCGGTGCATTTTCGTCATGTGTGATCACCATTGCTTCACTATTCATGCACTTGCACTCGCGCACTTTTTTAATTCATCGCTTGCGGCTCGGCCGGGTGTCTAAAGTTCGATGTAAAAAGAAAAAAAGTATCAATTTATACGCACGTCATATATATTATAATAATCATTACTTTGATGGTTATTACGGGATTCGAGCAGTGATGTGGTTACGGTTGTTGCCAGTGCTAATGATCGACTCAACTTAATCTCGAATCAAAGTCTTTATTCCGAGCGCGTCAGATTCATACAACTTAACATGACGAGAACCGGCGGAGAAGCGTCACTCTCTCGACTGCTTATTCGACCTCATACCTGGAAAAAAATGATTTGTTTTTTGGCCGTTTTAGAAAGCTTAGAAATCTCGATTTAAAATATACGTGATTCTGCGGTTTAGTTTCCTATGCAAGATGCAGCGATTGCATCTCATTTCTCTAGCGAGTTACAGCATGTGCAATATTGCGCTCAACTGTATTGTCGGATTATTTGACACATGCTCCGATAGATAAATACGGTTTAAAACGTTAATTATTACTCACTTTCGCTGCCGATGTTTACGCTCGTCATTATAACTGTCTGTCTTTCTGTTTGTCTTTTTTTCTGACTCGGACAGCTGAGCAGGTCTTCGATATTCGCGTGTGTTCCCTCGTGATTCCGAGAAAGCGATGTTCTTCGAATGAAAATTATATCTTTGCAAAATGCATTTTTAGCTGAGATAATAGCGACATAACCGCAACAATTATGGGGCATTCCATGTCAAACCAGCCAGTCATTTCGCAAAGTTTCATGGATTTCGTTGTTCATATTGCTTGAATTTGAACAGTTTGATGGATAATTCTATATCGAATAATAGACCCATAGGTTAATTGGTTACCGAACTGTAAGGCCGCTAATTTTTAAGCTTTTTCGTTGCAGTATTTTTTTAGCTTGTCGTTAGTGGGTATGAAAGGAAAGCAAATATTGAAAATAAAATGTTGATATTTTCTTTTAAATAATTTAACGCTCTTTTACGGGGAAATTCTCTTCCCTTATAAAAATAAAAATCGGAGTATAAATCGGATGTAATGGAAGAGTAACAAAAGCGTGAACAAAACTTCTAAAAGGCGAAAATTGGAACAATAAAATGTAAAAGAATTTACGCTTCTTTCACATTTTGATTTTTTCTAAAAGTTTTGTTTACTATTGATGCTATTGTTACTCTCCCATTACATCTGATTTAAGCTCCAATTTTTACTTTTATCAGGGTTTTTTGATCAGATCGTTTTTGACGATTTCTGTCTGCTTTTTAAATTTTTAAAATAGCGGTGCCACTAAAAGGTCAGTCTCGATTTTTATTTAATATAGCTCAAAATATAATCCCAGGTCTCTACTTTGTTACTCTAAAAGGACATAATGGGACACGCATTTGTTTGGAAGTAAAAGCTCAGAAATTGAGGCAATGTCGCTACGTCATCCTGCTGCCATCACGCTTAGCCCAGTCGCTCGACACGGGTTGCTGTTAAGCCTTTATGATATTTCTGTACATGCACATGAGTTTAAGAACAATTGCTTTCTGTGTTTAACAAGGTTAAGACTGTCTTTTCCTATTTTTGGTTGTTTTTATTTTTATTTTTTATTTCTATTTCCTGAAATATTTTTATATTTTATTATTTATTTTCAGAGGAAAGTGATTTGAACAGTGTCATTAGAATATTTCTTAATCGATAGATCTTTTCTCCAGAAAACCGAATAAAACAGTGATACTTTTGTGTTGATAGCATTGTTTTAGCCGCAGAATATCTGACTAGCTTCTGTATAGCAGCTTCATGATTTTGAATATGAAAAAGACAGCAACACAAAAGAACTACTGTTTTATTCTGCTTTCTGAAAAAAAGGAACTATCTATTAAGAAATATTCTAATAACATTGCTCCAATTACTTTCTCCTGAAAATAAATGATAAGATATGAAAATATTCCAGGAAATAGAAATAAAAAATAAAAATAAAAGCAACAAAAAAATAACAAGAATAAAAAGAATAAAAAATAATAAAAAACTAATAAAAAGAACGAAAAAAAATTAAAGTTTAAAATAACAAAAAAAAATTAAAAAATTAAAAAATACAATTATAATGCAAACATTAAGGTATTCCTTAAAGACAGTCTCAACCCTGTTAAACGCCGCGGGCAATTGTTTTTAAACTCATATATATAATATACAGAAATGTCATCAGGTCCTAATAGCGACTCGTGCCGGACGACTGGGTTGAGCGTGATGGCACGCCGGTAGGATGATGGAGCGACATTGCCTCACTTTCCAAGCTCTTACTCCCAAACGAATGAATGTTCTATTATGTCCTTTTATAGTAACAAAGTAAAGACCTGGGGCATTTTGAACTATATTAAAAAAAAATCGAGACTGATTTTTTAGTAGCGCGGCAGTATAAAAAATTTTAAAACAGACAGAAATCATCAAAAACGATTTGATCGAAAAGAGAGTATTGTCACATGAAAGAGTGTTAAATTTTCTACAGATAATGTCAATATATCATTTTCAAACTTGTTTTTTATACCTACTATAACGACAAGCAAAAGAGCGTTACGACGAGAAAGCCCAAAAATTGACGGCCCTACAGTTCGGCAATCAGTTAGCCTACGGGTCTATTATTCGGTGTGGAGTCTTTATAATACTATGTTTTAATTTATTACTGAATAAATATTAAGTAGTAACATTTAAAAAATTAAGAATATATATTGAATATAACTTACAATGAATACAAATAAGCTGTATTGCATCTTATATTATATCTTATTTGTATATATTGCAGTTATATTTAACATACATTTACAAACTTTTTATTTCTCCGATAATAAATACATATTTTCCTCCTATTCTTAATTTTTTTTATTATGCGCGGAGCCTCGAATTTTAAACAATAACAAAAAAATTAACTATAATAGGCTAATGAGATTCAGCATCAATAAACGGCGCAATTATTTAGTAAACAATCAATATGTTAATCAGAAATTAGATTGATGTCTTCTTTATTCTGAACGTTTCGACTCTTTTTGGAGTCCTCTTCAGCAAGAATGATACAAGAATAATTAGCTCACATGTCCATAATACTTAAGTCACTCGCAAATCGACAAAGATGCAGCGTTGTTAATCTGACATTAAAAAAAAAAATAAATCTTATTAGTGTGATATATGTGTAAAAAATTTAAATGAAGCTTTGTTGAACATAAAATTTAAAAAGTAGAATTGTTAAAATCAAATATAAAAATCACGTATTTTTTTTTAAACATATGTCCGTGTACGACGACATGTCACACAGAAATGAATTATTCTCGAAATAAGAGGTCACACAGTAAATATTAAGGTAAATTTGCAAGTATAAAGACCACAATGTATATTGTTGTTAAGTCAAACCAATAAGAACTGTAATAAATTATTGTATAGAAATTAAAAACTGTTAACATTATTAAAATTGTAAAATAAAAAATTAAACAATAAAAAAAAGAGAAAAAAAAGAAGAAAGAAAAAATTTAATATAAAACATATCGTTAAAATTGTTACATTTTCGTCAACTATTGTAATAAAACTTTTGTCAAAATAAATTAATAACTAAAATCTAAAAAAATTACTACATAAATCAAGAGAAATTTTTAAGCATCGCTACATAGGTATGATTCAGTCCTTCTGTATCTGAACATAAATTAAGGCCATTCTTTTGCATATGTATAAATGCCATTTCCGAAATCAATCTTTTGTTTAAAAATTTCTCCTTGTTTAAAATTTGGACGTTCTCCTAATCGAAGACATGTGAAAATTCAATACAATGTTCAGTAATTACAGAGTGAATGTTCCAATTTATATGTCTATGATATTCAGATATTCTACTGGAAAGTTTCCTGCATGTTTGTCCCATATATACATAAGATGCATCGCATTTTTTACAACAAATCTTATAGATCACGTTTTTCAAATTTTGGGAGATTGTTCTTTTTTATACTTTTATGAATCTGTTTAATTTGTTATTGCCGATAAATGCTAATTTTATGTCGGTATTTTTACAAATCGGCGAAAATTTTTCTGACGTAGAATCAATATATAGCAACAAAAACCAAGATACACGATCACTATCAGTATCGTCATTTGTGGCATTGTTACCAAGAAATTTTTTTTTACATCAATATTTTAAACGACTAAGATCGTATCAAAAATAAATTTTGCCGTATAGTCATTATTTAATAATGTACAAACAATGAACTTAATGTTGTCACAAATTTTGAAATTCTGGATCTGAGAGTAACATAATTCTGTTCAACATGCCCATTATAACATCTCTTTTATAGGAAATAGGATGTGATGATAAGTAGTTCAAGTATCGTCCTGAGAATGTTAGTTTGTGATACCAATTTAACTCTAAATAGTTGTTGTTAATAATGGTTACATCTAAGAAATTAATTAACTGTTGCCTCCCACTTCCAAGATGAATTGCAATCTCCGATGAAACAAGTCGAAAGTTGTCAAAATAAAATCAATCATAGACGAGACAGCCATCACGATGTCATCAACATATCTAAAGTAATTGAATGCCTAACATTGCTATTGTTTTAGTCTCTAAATCTTGCATGACTAGATCTGCTATAATAGGAGATAAGGGCAATCCCATTGGTGTGCCAAAAATTTTGTTTGTATATCTTGCCATTAAAAGTGAAATACGCGCGTCGAGTTAAGTACTAATTCCTGTGCTGTAAAAAATTCCTTTTCAGGAATAGTCGCTGATTTTTTTATATATAATAATTTCATCTATTAGCCACACTCTCAATCGCTAAATCAAATAGAATGTTAATGAACAGAGAGATGATTCAAGAAAAATTAAAAAAAAATTATTTTCCAACCGCCTACCTCTTAACTTCTATGCAAGATAACAACTGTTTTTTATTTTACTGAAGGGTTTAGGGGATTTTTCAGAAATAATAACGTGTAGAAATGAAGCCAATGAATATAAAGGACTGCCAATTGAAGAAATGATGATCCTAAATGGACAATTAGATTTATGCACTTTTGGAAGTACATAAACATGAGATAAGTTACATGATACGTAGGCTGCTAGAAAAGTTTCTGCAATCTACTTCCAGCGCCAACGTTCTGCTACTATCATATCCGTAAAATTAGACGTTTTTAACCTATAATTCAATTGACAGTTTGTACCCAAGCCAACTAGTTTTGTTTGCATAGTATTTTAAAAGAAGTTATTTTGTAAGAAAACAAAAATTTCACGAGCAAATTTTCGGGCAATGATTTTTTACGATTACAAATGTAATCTAACTCCGAAACAATGCATCGATTGACTTCATTTGGCTTTTGAAGATGAACCATCCAATAGGACTGTTTATAATTGATTTGCTGAATTTCAGCGTGGATGTACCTTTCTTAGTGATGAATTCCGTGAAGATCGTCCATCCACGTCTGTTGTTGCCACTAATGTTGATGCTGTGCGTGAAATGATTAAGCGAGACCGGCATATAATATACCGCGAGATTCAGACATCCTTAGGCATTGACATGAAAGTAATACATACGATTTTGCATGATCACTTGAGCGTACGGAAACTTTGTAGTCGGATCTCACACAATTTGACCGAAGCTCAAAAACAGGCTTGTGTTAAATAGAGCAAAGAAGTGCTCAAAAAATTCAATCGAGGTCGATCAAATTTGGTCTACAACATCGTTACTGGGGACGAAACATGGATCTATTCGTATGAGCTCGAAAGTAAACAACAATCCACTGTTTGGGTATTTCAAAATGAACCGAAACCAACAAAAGTTGTTCGTTCACGCAGTGCTGCCAAGCAAATGATTGCTTGTTTCTTCGGTTATACCGGACATGTGACAACTGTAGCTTTAGAGGATCGAAGGACTGTAAATACTGATAAATGATTGGTATACAACAACTTGTTTGCCAGAAGTCATAAATGAATTGCGAAGAACAAACCGAAATCGTCGCATCATCCTTCATTATGATAACGCCAACTGTCACACAGCACGTTAAACCGTTGATTTTTTATCCAGTAATAATGTCGAATTGATGATTCATTGTCCATATTCACCTGATTAGCTGATTTATCACCTAATGACTTTTTTTTCCCAAACATTAAAAATAAGATGCGTGGTGAGCGATTTGAGTCGCCTGAAGCAGCTGTTAAAACATTTTGTACACTGATTTCTGAGGTTACAGCTTTAGAGTGGAAAAAATGCTTCGAAAATTAGTTCGAGCGTATGCAAAAATGTATCGATCTTAAAGACGAATACTTCGTAAAACAATAAAGCCATTTACCGAATTTTACATGTTTTTTTTTCATATTGTTTGTAGAAACTTTTCCAACAGCCTACGTATTTTCTTGTATGTACTGTTTACAATGTAATTTTTATTTTTCCAAAGTGATAATAGTTCATGAACTTTTTTTATGAGAATATTTATAGGGTTTTTTATGACTTTGATGTAGGTGTCAGGATCAGCAAGCATTTCTTTGACTATCGAAATATAAGTATGTTTGTTTAGAGTCACAGTGATATTTCCCTTGTCTGGCTTACTGAAAATAATGTCTGGATTATTAGTGCAAAATTGTTTTGTATATCATACTAGTTGAGTTAATTGTTTACTGATTATGTTATTTTAAACATAGGACGATAAATAATTTTTCAGTGTAGGTGTGGCACAATTCCTGATACTAAAAATATTACTAGATTTAATTTTCTTAACATTATTTTCAATATTTTTGATAAATTCCAATAATATTCATTTTTTATTAAATAAAGGCGAATTTCTTCCTTAATTGTAACAAATATTAAACTTTTTCAGGAATTATAAAGACAGACAAATTTGTGAACCAACCTTCTTTGATGTTAAGTAATGAAGACATTGCTATTGTTTCAATAAATTCCTGTGGACAGACAATTGATATTGAGCATCTTGGAAATCCGAGACAACAGTACAAATCTGATGCGACTGATTATTCGGTACATGATAATGCATTGGAAATATATCATTATAAATTATTTTTTTACTTTTATGCAACATCCATTTTATTTTTCCCGAGAGAATGATTTCCTCTTTCTTCATATGCGACTGAAAGGTGTTTTCTTGTTTTGCAAAAAAAGACTTGCAAATAGATAGGAACATATTGTTGAATACTTATCTTAAGATTCAAAATATTGATAACAAAAAATTTCTTAATAACAATGCTACAAATAATGATACTGATAATGATCGTGTATCATGGTTTTTGTTGCCATATATTGATTCTATGTTAGAAAAATTTTCGTCGATTTGTAAAGACACCGACATAAAATTAGCGTTTTTCAGCGATAACAAATTAAACAGATTCATAAAAGTACAGAAAAACGCTTTCCTAAAATTTGATAATAAAAACGATCTATATGATTTGTTGTAAAAAATGCTATGCATCTTATGTGGGACAAACATGCAGGAAACTTTTCAGCAGAATATTTGAACATCGTATAGTAGATATATAAATTGGAACACTCACTCTGTAATTACTAAACATCGTATTGAATTTTCACATAATTCCGATTGGGAAAACGTCCAAATTTTAGACCAGGAGAAATTTTTAAACAAAAGATTAATTTTAAAAATGGCATTTATATACATGCAAAAGAATGGTCTTAACTTACGTTTTCAGATACAGAAGGACTGCATCATACTTGTGCAACAATGCTTGAAAATTTTTCCTGATTTAGTAGTAATCTTTTTAAATTTTAGTTATTAATTTATCTTGACAAAAGTTTTTATTAGTTGACGAAAATATAACAATTTTAACAAAATACATTTTATATTGAATTTTTTCTTTCTTCTTTTTTTCTCTTTTTTTTATTATTTAATTCTTCATTTTACAATTTTAATAACGTTAACAGTTTTTAATTTCTATACAATAATTTATTGCGGTTCTTATCGGTTTCATTTAACAACAATATACATTGTGTTCTTTATAATTGCAAATTTGCCTTAATGTTTACTGTGTGACCTCTTATTTCGAGAATAGTTCATTTCTGTGTGACATGTCGTCGGACGTGTGTTCTAAACATGTGTGATCTTTATATTTGATTTTAATAATTCTACTTTTTAAGTTTTAATATGTTCAACAAAACTTCAGTGCATTGTTTTATGTTCCGTAATAGTAAATCATTTAAATTAGTTACGCATATATCACTCAGTTTTGTGACGGATCGCTGATGTTACCTTGTATTGAAAGGCTAGCTCGCCAAGGCGGCTGTAATAATGTCGAGTCTCTTTATTTTAACAATTTGCTTTATTCTTGAGTCGGAATTAAATTGCTTTTGAAGCGGGCAGTAGACAATGCTCGTAATTCAAACTTTACGACGTTATGTTTGATGCGTGCTTGGTAATACGATGAAAAAATTTTCGTCGCCGTTATAAGAATTGATATTGCAACAACGCGACCGGTGAATCTTGCCGCAAATTCCCGCAATTCTTTCTCGCACTGATGGTCTTCGCGGTATGTGTATCTCGGAATGTGACGGAATATACTACCGGAGATACGCGACACTTCGTTTTGTTCGCACTGAATATTCGTGAGTGATCATCGATCGAGATTAGGCAGCGAACTGACGATTCGCACACGGAGCGTGTGCGCGATCGACAGTTTTCGAGATTTGCGCAAGAGAGGTCGCGTACCATCTGAGACAGACAGCGTAATTAGAATAGAAGCGCGATATGCTTGATTTTGATGGCTCGGTGATGAGCTGTTTGCTTGCTCCGAGAAGACATGAAACGTAATGATAATTCCGGAACATACCGCCCGCCTCGAATGTAAGTATTCGGAATAATTCTCATCAAAGCACGCAAAATACAGGAATGGTATAACGACGAAAATGTTTTAACACAAAGTATTATACAAAAGTCGTGACGCAATACAGTTAAAAATTAAGGTTTCGCAATATTGGTAACATCAGGTACGTTTATCGGACATCCGCCCGCCATGACGGAATCTTTTGATTCTTCGGAATTGATCGTGACGGGTAGAAAACAAAGTTACGCAATCGGTCGCTTATACTTGGGATGCCCTGTTTTTACAATGACGACGCGAGTTAAATTGTCATCGCCGAGATGACACACCGTAATCCGGCCAAGTTCCCATTGGCTAGGTGGAGCCAGAGAGTTACGCACGAGGACGATTTGGCCTATTTTAGCCAGTCGCTGGACAACGCGCCACTTTGGGCGTTGTTGAAGGGTAACAAGTAATCACCGGTTCAAGATCACCAAAAACCTTTGATTATGTGTTGAATCATTTAACAACGTCGGTTTTTGTTTAAATTAAGTACGCTTGGTTCGGTAGGAGCGAGAAGCGAGATTTTGACTAAAAAATGAACGGGAATTAGCGCGTGATGATCATCGAGATTATCGGAAGCGATCGGACCCGAATTAAGGCACGCCTCGATTCGACAGAGCAGCTTAGACATTTCCTCTAAAGCTAGCGTGTGGAGGCCGATGCATCCGTGAAATGTGGTTCCGTTAACGGAGTATATGGTCCTCGGCGAGAAACAAATCGTTGATATGCTGCTATAAAAGTCGGAGAGGTGTGGTCGCTGACGAGCTCTAAGTGCAGAGCTTTGGTCTTGAGGCATACGAATAAAGCGATATAGGCTTTTTGTGATTTATGCCCTCGACCGGGAGTCGTGCAGACAGCGATCAGACCTGCGTAATTAACGCCGGTATGACGCGAGCGGTACGATTGACCTCTCGCAGCCGGGAGGTCACTCATGAGTTCGACGGGTACGTCGGCGCGTTCACGCGTGCAAGGTACGCACTTATATAGAACGGATCGAACGGTGGCGCGGGCTTGGAAAATCCAGAATTTGTGTCACAATGACGAGAGCGTTAATTAAGAACCGGCATGCAACGTTCTAAGATGATGGTGCTATAATAAATACCAACATAATGAATACCAACAACGGGTGCGCGCGTAAGACGATGGGATTCTTCGTCGCTTCTGGGAAACAAGCTTGACGAAATCTTCCTCGAATCCGAATAAGTCCACCCTCGTCTATATAAGGATTCAGAACGGAGAGCGGAGAACTCTTCGGTACCAGGCGCTTTTGTTTTAGAACCGCGATCTTATTAAGAAACATGTCTGACTTGGTTTGAGCCAGTAGTGTTTAGCGTTCTGAATTTCTTTGGGGAGCAAAGTTGCGATTTTCGTTTGCGAGTTTTTAGAACGTCAGAGTCGACTTAGAAAACGGTACAGGTACTCGGTAATTCGTAGCAATTTTGGCCACGAAGAGTATCTCGACGCCAAATCCCACTGGGGAGTAGCGTACAGGCCCACACCGGAGACTCTGGGCGTTGTTCGAGCTGAATATCAGAGGGTACTGAAAGATACGAGTCGGCCAGGAATCGGAAGGATGATGTAGCTATAGAGAGCCTGATCACCATAAAGAGTGTATCTTGAAAAGATCGAGAGCGAGACCGCGTAAAGCGCAGTCCGCAGGATTGGTGTGCGTCGGAACATGACGCCAAGAAACTCCAGAGAGGAGTGATTGGACAGCCGAAACACAATTAGAGACAAAGGTCTTCCATCGGGAAGGTGATTGACTCAGCCAGGCGAGTATAATGGTGGAGTCTGTCCAGCAGGCATTCGAGGTTAGGGAGTTGGAGCGCTGAGCGCGTGAAATGCATCAAGCATGCGAGAAGTAACGCAACGGATAACTCCAATCGCGGGACGCTGATCGTTTTAAGAGAGGCCATTTTTGATTTGGCGGCGAGAAGTGAGACGGTGGTTAAGCCGGCTATATTGACGGTACAAAGGTATACTGCCGCAGCGAAAGCCGCAGTCGAGACATCAGAAAACCTATGAAGGGCGCAGTGTAGAATATGAGATCCGTAGTCCAGCGCGGAATGCTAATTGCGTTGAGACACGAAAGTCGTTGATGGTAATTAAACCAGCAATCAAGAAGTTGGCTGAGAATATCGTCATCCCACCGGCATTGGAGTGACTACAGTCGTTGCATAAAAATTTTAGCGGTAATACTGATGGGAGGAATCCATCCTAGAGGATTAAAAAACTTGGCGATGGTTGACAGAATGGCTCATTTGGGTCTTGCGGGTGATGACGGTACGGTCACGCGGAATTGAAATATATTTAGCTTAGAATTCTACAGTATTCCTAAGATTTTAAGGTGCTCATCGTCTTGAAAAACTTTATGAGCGGCTAAACCATGATCCGCAGGTCAGACAATAGAGCGATGGCGTTGCTTGCCCATTTTCGAAGGTGAAAGCTTCCTTTCTTTAATAACTCTCTCAATTGATCGCGTGTTTGTCGAGCAAAAATTTGACCGTCTGCGCCGAAAGCGGAATTATCGACATATGTCTGATGACGTAAAACGGGAATCGCAGATATGCGGCACTTTCATCGTTGACGAGTTGAACTAGGACCCGAAGGGCTAAGTAGGAAGCGGCTGTGCCGTAGGTAACGATAAGGAGACAGTAATCCGTGATTTATTTGTCAGGGATAAGTTGCCACATAATGCGCTGATAGTCGGTGTTCCTGGAATCGACTAGGATTTGCCGATACATTTTAGCGATATCGGCGGTAAATACGTAACGGTATTGGCGCCACTGCATTATGAGTGGCTAAATCCTTCTGGAGTTTAAGGTCAACAAGCCCTATGGTCGTTCAACGACGTCTCGTTTAAAGTGCGGCATGAAGCATTGAAGACTCATAAGCGGGTGGTTGCATTGCTATCGCGTAAGACAGCATGATGCGGAATGTAATAGTTTTGCTCTGATTTGACGATTTCCGGTGGACTTTTGATCCCTCATACTGAGGGTTTCGTAATCTGCGAGAAATTCGCGATATTCGGAAACGTTTGTGTTCTTCAGGACTCCGCGGAGCTTCCTGAGGTACTTCCTCGATTTCCCAGAAGCGACGAAGATCGCGATCGAGAGTCTCAATAATGATTTCGTGATGTGCAAGCATGGAAATTGACTCAGAAGTCGGAAACGAGATCACCGGTCCAGACAGAATCCAGCCGAGAGTAGTATTTTGCGCGGTAGGCTCACAGAACCTTTTCAAACACCGTCGAGAACGAGTGTGCCGAATAGCCGATCGGCATCGATTATGATGTTGATTAAATCTGAACTCATGAGGTCACGATCGACAAGTTCGAGCCCTGCGACGTGTTTCGTAGTATCGACTCGATCCGGTAAATATTTCGTTAGCGATCGCAATAAAAACACGGTCGGCAATATAGACAGGTCCGTCGCGATGCGCCGGGGTAATCATGATTTGAGCAGCGTGAGCATGACGGATTGCATTTCGCTAATGCCGGTAATGCAAACGGAGCGATTAATTCTCGCAAGACGTAGGCGTTGAGCAAGCGATTCGGAAATAAATGTAGAGACGGATCCCTGATCGAGAAGCGCGCGGTTATAAAACAATTATGAGGCGAATAAATTGGTAAGCGCGCCTTAGCGAGAAAGATTTTGGAGCTCGACGCTACGGTCTTCGACAATAAATGCGTAGAGACGGCGGTGACACTCTCGCTACTCGTTGGACGTCGACGATAGCTTAGCGTCGACAAGCTGACCGGAATGATCGAAATGCAATAACGTGTGATGCCGTTTACTACACTGTCGACACGCGCGAGGATTTGTACAATCTTTTACGGAATGCATCGTACTGAAACAGTTTACACAGCGTTTCTGGTTTTTAATGAGTTCAAAACATTGGGATGGAGTTTGCTTTAGGAACATAGAACATTGATACAATAGATGGTTCGCTTTGCACAATGAGCATGAAAACGGAACAGTAGACGCGGTATGCAAGGCGAGAGTTTTTTTTTTTAAGTCATCTGTGACTTTTCCGTTGCGTTCACGGGTGTAATTACGTCGAACGCGCGAATGCGCGATGCAAGAAATTGATCAAGTTCGCGATAACGCGGGTAATATATTGTATCGTCGAGTTTAAGTTCCCAAGCTTTTCGCGATGATTTATCAAGTTTTTGTGACATTAGAAAAACAAGCCAATCATCCCAATATTCAAGTCGGCAACCGAGATTGCTCAGAGCTTGTATCGCTTTGTTGGTTTGATCGCAAAGCATGCGAAGATCGTTGGAGATTTCTGTTGTAAGCAACGGTAAATTGAAAAGCGATTGTAAATGTATTGTAATGACGTTTATTATCATACTGAAAAACGAGAATATTCCACGAGATAACGAAATTATCATTAGTTACCGCGAGATGGTCTAAGGCGTTACTTGCATCCCCCTTTACACAGGAACACAGATAGTGCATGCGACATTAGTTAGGCTTTGATTCTCATGGAACATCGATTTGAATTTATCGTGAAAGCTTTCCCACTTGTCTTCGACCGTCGAAGGTCGGTAGGTTGATCCTCGGAAGATGCGACGATGACCGAAGAGAGTTACTGAGACCATTTACTTCGTGTACAGCGGGACGGGGTTTGCGGACCTCGTGACAATCCAATATCTCAGCCATGTAGTCGGCAGCTTCGTGGTAGTAATCCTCACACGTCTAGTTCTAGATGAAGTATACATGGGTTACCTTCGGCTTCTCATCCGCAGGTAGCGTGATTTTGCAATCCAGTTCCTGGCAAAGGTCTCTTTGAGGATTGCGAGGCGTTGTCGCGTGACAGCATGTGTCATCTTGGCCTGCCCGAGCTTTTTGAAATTCGTGAGCGTGCGAGATATAACGCCCATCTGGTTTTGCATGCTCATCAATTCGTCAAGAGACGACATTGTTTCCAACTGAAGGCACGTCTCAGTAAGGTCGAAAATCAAACAAAGGAACAATAATTCTCCTTGGCGACGATCCGGCTTGAAAGATCAAAATATGTTTTGTGACGGGTCGCTGGTGTCATCTTGTATTGAAAAGCTAGCTCGCCAAGGCGGCTGTAATAATGTCGATTCTCTTTGTTTTAACAATTTGCTTTATTTTTGAATCGGAATTAAATTGCTTTCGAAGCGGGTAGTAGGCAATGCTCGTAATTCGAACTTTACGTTCTGTTCGATACGTGCTTGGTACTACGATGAGGAAATTTTCGTTGCCGTTATAAGAATTAGTATTGCAACAATGCGACCGGCGAATCTCGCCGCAAATTCCCGCAATTCTTTCTCACTGATGGTCCTCGCGATACGTGTATCTCGGAACGTGACGGAGTATATACTACACCGGAGATACGCGACACTTCGTTTTGTTCGCACTAAATTTATTTATATTCGTGAGTGATCATCGATCGAGATTAGGCAGCGAACTGACGATTCGCACACGGAGCGTGTGGGCTATTGACAGTTTTCGGGATTTGCGCAAGGGGAGTCACGTGCCATTTGAGACAGACAGCGTAATTAGAATAAGAGGGCGATAGGCTTGTTTTTGACGCCTCGGTGACGACGAGCTGTTTGCTTGCTCCGAGAATACATGAAACGTAATGATAATTCCAGAATACACTCTAATAAAATTTGTTTATTAAAAAAAAAAGTCAGAATAACAACGCTGCATCTTTGTCAATTTGCGAGTGACTTAAACGTTATGGACATGTGAGCTAATTATTCTTGTATCATTCTTACTGAGGAGGACTCCAAGGAGAGTCGAAATGTTCAAAATAAAGAAGACATCAATCCAATTG
>NW_017305384.1:255192-273504 GCF_001594115.1 Trachymyrmex septentrionalis | reverse complement strand
ACAAAGGTTTAAAAAAATTAAGTAAAACGTTTATTTATAAATTTTTAGATAATAATTTTTGAGATATAAGGGTTTAAATATGATTATTCCTACAGTACGAAATATTGCAATATTTTAATAGTGCGCAATATTGTATTGTAAAAATTGCAGTAATATTGAAATTTGTATATTTTACTGAATATATTGCAACAGTACTGAAAAATATTTTGTATAAAATATTATAATTTATTGTTGCAGTGTTTACAATTTAGTAAATTATATTTAGAAAAATATTACATATATGTTGCTATAAAATTATACAATATTATACAATATTTATTATTATACAATAATTACTCCACTTTTATTAATTGCTAACATATTATTGCTTAGCATTATATTCTAAAATACAAATGATAAAATTATGATAAAAAAATATTTGGGTCCTAAAAAGCACATCCAAAGAGATTTAGGAATCTCCATGAGACTCGCCTACTCGACTTATAAGAAGAAGTACTTAAGTTGTCATAGAACTTCTGGACATTTTCTCATTACAAGAAGCGTATCCCTTCCATGGCCGCACAATTATTTATTAAATTATAATATTGCAACAATATATTGCAATATCTTTTACAAAATTAAATTTACAATATTTTGCAATATTGTAGCAATATTTCTAATAAAATATTATAATTTTAAACATAAAAAAATATTAAGTGACTCAAAAGATATAAATTATACAAATAAAATAGAGCTACTAGCCATACAAATATAATAATAAATAATAGCAATTAACATTAATACACAGACGTTTCGACCTGCTACGAAGTCATATTCATTGCTTACAATTTTTAAAATTATAAAATTAATTTTCAAATCTTAATTAATGTACGCCAGATAGATGTTGGATCCGTCCTTTATATATTGTAGATAATTGTATCACATCTCGTTTAACTTTGTCAATGTTTAAATCGTCATTTTAGATTGCAGTCTGCATATTATATCTTTGCCAATAATCTATGTATGGAGTAAATATGCAAGTCTATCGAGAATGATATATTACATGATAAATAACATGTAATTAATTAAGTCTAAAGTTAAAATAATTAAAATTTGAAAAAACTGTAGTTATAAATCATGTAGATACTTCAATTCGATGATCTCCACTATATGTAGTCATTACAATATCGTTATAAAATACAATATACGAAAATCGAATCTACGTAACCCGCGGAAATTCAAAATTCGCGATACTTTTTGAACAGACCTCGTATATCCATGCACATACACTCACTTATATACACACATCGCAAATACACTAATTACGTCAATCTCGTTTAAATACTATTAATGACGCAATGAAACGCGAAGCAGCGGAATAAAAGGAGAATAGAGAAAAAGAGGTTTTTATTAAATCAGGAAGGGAATTAAAATGTTTGACAGAGGTGTAGGAGAAAGCGGCACGAAACTTAGTGGACCGATAGATGGGGAAGGATAATTAATATTGGTATCTTGTGTCAAGAGGAATAATGCTCAGAATTCAACTGAAGAAATCGTCACAGATATAGAGAAGTATTGTTGCAAAGGAGACAAAATACAAGACAGCACAGGTGGAGAATAAAACGTTGCCAAATTTTAAGTCAGCCAGATCTCTGGTAATATAGAGACATATGGTCATATTGATAAACACAATAGGAGAAGCAGAAACAAGAATTTTGGATACACTGTACACGATTTAGCAGATGTTGGTTAAGAGCAGGAACGCAGACGACATCAGCGTAATCAAATAGAGAAATAACAAGTAATTGAGAGGTGAGGAATTTTTGAGAACAGGAAAAGATGTGGCAAAGGGGATAAAAAAGACATAAACAAAAGACGTAAACAAGCATAAGCAGTCCGACACTTGACGGTCACGTGTGACTCGAATGACCATGAAGAGTCAACATAGACACCAAGAATCCTATTTTAATATAGGACGAGTGATGAATTGGAATAGAATTAAGAAAAAGGACTGAATACGGGATAACAATATTGAGGAACTGATAAGCAAGGATGATTTAGAAGGACTTAGATGAAGGCCATTATTAGTGGACTATTCGGCGATAAATTTTAAGTCTGTATTCAAAGCAGAACAGGTTGTTAAAACATAAAATAAAAGGATTTGAGAAGAATTACGTCATCTGCATACATGAAGAGCTCGGAGGACAGAGAAACATTAGACAAATCAGAGACAAAAATATTAAAGAGTAAAAGTCCTAGAATGGAACCCTGGGGAATACCAGAGAGAAAGGTACGAGATGAAAAAAGAGGAAAAGGATTATATACGAGGATTTGCTGTGTTCGGTTTGTAAGGAAGAGCAGATTAGCGAGAAAGCAGGATGGGAAAGACCGCATAACTTCAGTTTATCTAAAAATAGATTATGATTGACGGTGTCGCCTCATGAAAGCCTTTGTGAAGTTCAGCGCAATGCTGGAAATAATTGCTGAAATTACGAAGCACGACGTTAGAGAGATGTGAAGCAATTCTGTCGTCGTGCTGTGAGATCGACGAAAACCAGACTGACAAGAGGGAAGGATATTAGAATTGGAGACAAAAGCATTAAGCTGTGAAAAGCAGATACACTTAAACAGTTTTGAGAGAAAAGCGGGGAGCGAGATAGGATGAAAAGATAAAGGGGAAGAAGGGTTATTAGTTTTAAGAATGGGAAGAACAATTGAGTATTTCCAGGAGGAGAGAAAGGTACTATGAGAGAAATTTAACATATAGAGAAGGGGATCGAAACATTGAGGAAGGCACAGTAGGAGCATATGACCGGAGAGATCAAAAGGCCCAGCGGAAGTCAGATGAATGCACTTAAAAATATTGTAAAGATCATTGAGAATGATTGGAGCAAAATTGAAGGTCGAGAAAACGTGAGGAGAGAAGAAAAGAGAGTGAGTAAAAGAGTTAGAGGAATAAGACGAAAAAGGTAGAGTGTCAAGAAAATGATTATTCAGGAGGAAAGGGTTTCTGAGGTACAAAGGTATAGAAACAGAGGATTGTGCACCGCACAGAGATTTTTCCAGAATTGGAGCGAGGAATCAGTTGTAAGGGAGGTAGAGAGGAAGGACTTTTTCTCACGACGAACAGCAATATTCACGTTGTTCCGCAACTCTTGTAGCACTGCCAGTTTGCAGGAGACTGAGATCACCTGAATCTAAGAAGGGCATGTCTCTTCAACTCAATGAGCCGTCGGACTGCACCATTCAGCCACGGCGTGGACGAGAAAGACGTCTACAAATCATCATGACGAGTTGATCAAAAATTGCAGTAAGAGAGCATCTCATCAACATGAGGCGACACCAAAAGAGGCAAAAGAGACTAGTCTATCAGCCCCAGCTCATACTCGATGTCTTCAGGCCTGATTGCATAAATATTACACGAGGCAGACACACGACTGATGGCGATGTAATCGCGGAATAGCCAGCATCGCATGGATGGTAAGATGGTCAAACTGATCGCATTGCTGACTCCGCACTCAACCACATTAATGCTCGACGAGACAGAAATAAGATCTAAGGTAGTTGCCAAATTGTTAAGCAAGTTGGAGCATCAATTAATTGCCTAAGAGAAAACAGCGACGCAATATCGAGTAATAGTTTGGCGTTATAGTCAATTTGACCAAATAAATCAACATTAAAATCGCCCAGGCACACGATCACATCGGTTATACATGCTGCACAGGACAGGCATGACTCTATAAAATGCAAGTCAGAAAGTGGTGCACTCGGAGAGCGCAGATGACCGCTACCCGCCGACCGCGAGGAAGCTGGAGAGACACAGCAACAATGTCAGTGAGAGTACCCACCGGCGGGACGACCAAGCCGATCGGAGAGAATTGGAGAGACTCATCAATATATAGCGCGACACCACCCTCGCGGCGGCCTCTAGATCTGCTCGAATCTGTAGTTATCTACGTCGACGGATCCAGAGTCGGTCGAATTTCTCAACCAAGTCTCCCTCACGGCTAGAATGTCCAAACGGTAGAAGGCGACAACATCTCTGACTAAAGTAACATGCGGAGCGATCTAACGTTGATGTGTGCAACACGCAGTCTGCCATTGCAAAGACACCCGATTCCAAATCCGAAAATTGAGACGGATCTGCAGGAAGTCACGCAGGACCACCTTTACCGCAAGCGGCGGGGACAGGGATAAGAGGGAGCGGACGGGGAGAAGTAAATCCGGAGAGGTGTAACGATACGAGGGCGTATTATTCTTGACACGAAAATAAGTAATCCCCCTACATAAACAAACATGCCTAGCACCATGCGCCGCCGCCAGTCAATGAATCTCAGCAAAAGTGCGCCGCTCAGACAGTATAGCCCACTCGCAAATAGAGATCCTACCGGTCAGCCAGGAGCCGCAGACATCAGATGCATTTAGTCCACCCCTCCGACGAGTCCTGGCGATTAGTTCATTGCGCCTCGCTGTTGCCGTAAATTTGACAATAAATGGAGACGAGGATGAATTCCAGGAATCTTGTAGACCCGCGCAATTTCCGACGAAGACACCGAGACATCAAGGAAAGATAAAACTTTAGTTATAATTTCAGTGTAGTTCTCTGAAAGGACCTTTGTTAGATCGAATACGATGAGATCATGATCCCTCTGCTCTGGCAGAAGTCCCATTATGCGCTCAAAACAAGCAGACAGTTCATCTGACAAGGCATGAGAATCATCGGCAGAAGTCGCAGGGCCAGCACGCATCTCTCCCTCAAGCTTAGCGAGGCGTTCCTCAAGGATGACCTGTTTTGCACCCATAGCAGCCAGATCGGCGGATAGGCCATCTGTCGCCGCCACCAGTCGATTCGTCGCACCCTCTCCGAGACGCCGTAGCATCCCATCAACTCCACCATCCTAATGTCTCCAGAATAGGCTTAAGACAATCTAAGACTAAGTCCTGACTCAATACGAGTAATTCTGTGTTCCAAAGAAGAGATGGATTCAGTTAGAGTAGAACAAGAAGAACTTAACTGTGGAAAAAACCGATGAGACTCCGATCAGAAGGCATCCGGGAAGAATGACACCGCATTCCGTCACTCTCATCAGATTGAGGTGAGAAAAAAGACGACACCATCCAAGGAGGCACCAGTCCCAAGCAGAGGCCACGACGATCCACTTTCAGTCACAACAACAGGATCGCAATCATCGGAGGGGCGCAAACCATTATCAGCACCACAGAAAACGCAAGAGCGCTTACGCAAAATAAAACGTTTACATTTGGCACACGTCGACTGACTTATGCTAAAGTACACGAAATTAGATATAGTACAAGAGAATGTGTTTACGCGTAGGATCGCACAACAAGGCACGCAGCAATATAACAAATTAATTATAATATTTATAACTGTGCCTGTCTTTTAACAAAGGCAGAAGCGAATGACAAATAAACAATAACAGTAACAAATAGAACGGCTAGATTTGAACATAAAATTATGATATGATTAAAGAAATTATTACGCAATAATAAAATATTACAAGAATGTAAAGAAAAACGCACAATTAACCCAGTACAAACGCACAAATAAGGTAACGAAAATGCAAAAAGATCGCGTCACTCATTCACAGAAATACATTCTGCTCGCCGTTTCAGCATTCACGAAAACGTTAAAAGTAAAAAATCCAAAAATTAGAAAATAAAAATTAAGGCGTTCCAAGCACCGATGACTTCAATATAAGGCACAATAATGATATAAAGCAGCACTTCTCACAAGAGAGAAGAAGTTGAACAAGAAAGCGAAATCAGAGCAGAGCGGCGAGCAGAGATGTTGACAGCACAAAGTGTCACACGAGATTCCTAAATAATAGTAATACATAATAGTAATACTAGTAATATGTATAATATAAATGATAAAAACATAGGGTACATAAAGTGTAAATTAAAATACTAGTAGTATATAATACGTATATAAATATTAAAAACATATAATATGTATTATATAAAAGTACGATAATCGTAATACATAATAAATGCTATTACATAAAACATACTAATAATACTTGTATAAATGTAAATTACAATAGTAATACATATGTATATCACTGCCTCCGCGCCGTATCGTCCGTCCCATTTTGTTATTAATTTTACATCAACGTGATTGCGCATATTCTCCATAGTTTTGTCGAATACGGCAAAACTAGTTCATTCATTAGTTTATACAAATTTTTTTTGAAATCGTTTTTTGCGCGCATTCTAAATTGTATATTGAGTTCAATGTAATCACGGAGCCATGGAGATTGAACGAATTGTAGCACCCGGTGGATTTTTATTATGCGAAGACCGTGACAAGTACATTGCTGCAGATTGCGGTAGTGAATGACGTAACGCTGCTTATCGTACAACATCACTTTATCTTCGCGCTTGCCGGGTGGCTTATTGGAAACAGAAAGGTAGGTTAGTGTGTCGGTCGTATAGATGCTGCGGATACTCGAGATCGACCTCAAAAATAACCGATAGATGAACCCGGAGCGATCGTGCTCACGTCAAAGTTCGCAACGTCTTCAATCCATCGAAATTCGACGTATGGCAAAGATTGACACATCGCCCATCATATAGGTTATTCACGTTGTAATTCATAAGATACGACAACGGTTTTGATGGGTCGAACGAACAGATGTACTTGTTATTAGTCTGCGCAGATCTACCGGATTGACTGAGCCACGTATACCGCGCTCGATGAACCTGACCATATCAATGTCGGTGAGCAACTCGAATCTTACGCGCGTGTTTCAGCATGGCATCTTACATGAAATCTGGCAGTGTATAATAATGCGCGGGATTAAGACAGTAACTCGCGACGCAACTTTCACGAACATTTTCAAAAGTGTCGACTAATAACAAGACATCAGTTTTCATGTATAGATCACTGTACTCGCCGAGCGTTCGCGTTCGGATAGAGAATCACTGCTAGACGTTCGCGGTGTGAGCGTAATCGTTCTCAGATATTCCCTCCTGTCAACAAACGCCTGTCAACAAACGCCTGTCAACAAACTGAAAAATAATTCGCGCGGTGATAAACACATGTCCTGCAATTTTTTGATACAGTCAATGTATTTGTACGGAAAAACACCTTTTCGTGTGAGTAATTCAAATTCTTCGTCTAATAATGTTGAAAATTCAGAACGTATTTTCAATTTTTCTTTGTCGAAATACGACGCCAATTTTTCGAGGCTTGCATTTAGAAATTTGAAAGAATCAATGGACCTATATTTTACTTAACTTTTCTGAAAATTCTTTTTATTTTTGTCTTTGATGCTATCGGCATATTTAATGAACAAAATATATTTTTCTTTGGTTATGGGTAGTACATCTACATGTCCATCGTACGCGGTAGGAATTTCCTTAATTATAAAATGCGCGTCGTAGCTCAATAAATTATAAAAAACAATTGGAATATAAAACGAATTTTTATAATTTTTACAATTCGAATGTGCTGGACCGCGGTATCTATCGGTAAGATGACAATAATCGCGGACCCGCGCGCGACATATTTCTCACAGATGTGAGACAATGCGTTGCGCTACGGTACGCCTCGCATTGTTTTTTCGACAACGTTTCCATGGGCATGTTGGCCGATATGATATTTTTTATGCGATGCGCCAAATAGTTGAGGTGTCGCGCGAACCACGCTATACAGTCTTCACGAAAGTGATACGAAAGTGATAACGCGTCGTCGTACGCGCATTGCACGTAGTAACCTATGATAAAGCTTCATGCTGCTGATACGCGTATGACGATGCGCCTTCCCTGTTGGACTCTGTCTTGCGTAAGATGCACTCCAGGTCGACGTAGATGATGAACGGCACTCGTTCCCGGTTGTTATAGTTGCCGAATTCGAGCCACCTGTTGTCCTTGCTCGGCAATCGGATGGCGCAGATCGTTGATCTTCTGGCAGTCCACTTCGTGCGATTGCAATTTTTCGCACGAGCTGAAGTAATGGAGGCTATTTTCTATAAATAATAGAAAAATCATTTTTCGCTATTTCTTTTTACTGCTTTTTATTGGCTTTTGTTATTATACTTACCAGTCGCAGGAAAACTTCTTGTTCTTGTTTCTAGTAATTTGCAACCTCATGAGACGCGATAGATTCTTGATCCACGCAAAGTGGCCGAGGCTGTCGTTGTATGAATCTTGCACGTACAACGCGTTGACGTGGTTCTCCTTCTTGTCATCGATGAGCCGCATAGGAAGGATCTATCTTCGATGCTATATACTATCGACACCGCGTTCGACCGTTCGAATTTCGGAATGTCTTTTGAAGTCATCGGAAATTCGATACCCGTGAGATTTAACACCGCAATGTAATGCGGCTATGATGATTCCCGATCTGCATGTCTTTCTACGGGGTACAAAGCGGCGACCACCGACGCAAAACACGCATTGTCCGTCGAACAATCATCGCTAGTTTCGTTGCTATTTCCTATGGCTATTTCGATGTGACATCTCGCGCACAAGGGATTTAGTTTGTTCACATTG
Organism: Trachymyrmex septentrionalis; assembly: GCF_001594115.1. Classification (NCBI taxonomy): domain Eukaryota; kingdom Metazoa; phylum Arthropoda; class Insecta; order Hymenoptera; family Formicidae; genus Trachymyrmex; species Trachymyrmex septentrionalis. The sequence continues at coordinate 265,008 of NW_017305384.1, read as the reverse complement.
ATAGTCAAGTTGAGGATTGACGACAATGCCCACCCATTGTCACGTTCCTGAAACTCTTTGAGTGATGCTAGAGTAGGCTCGACGTGTCGCTCGTACCACTCGCATATATCAGTGCATCGACATATCTCGCTGTTCTTTGTAATTATGCTTTTATTAGCACGTTTATCTTTCATCTTGCCGTTGAACGCGGTGTTCACTCTTACACTACCATATCTTTCTACAGCGTCTCGCGCTCGCTCTAAAATTACATTGCCAACGTCTTTTAAAAACTGCCGCGACTTTATGTGATTAGAGTTTATCACCGAACCTGTCAATATACGAACGCGGTGTCGATCTCTCGCCAGATAAGAGATTGTTTGTTTCTACTCGCGTACTCGCCACCAATGTGCACGAAACGTCGCTCCAATTGCAACTTTGTGCACCCGCGAATCGCGCAATCCTCGCCACCGCGAATTGTCTGTGTACAACGGCGAGACGCGAACGCTTGGCACAACAAAGTTTTTCGAGCTGCTTGATGTACTCGTCGCATCGTTGCAACCACACGAAAGACTCCACCAGAGTAGCGATCTAGCTGCACTGCTCCAACAGTTCACGTTCCACTCGCTCGTGATTTTTTTACATGTCTTTTTTACAGTCTTTAGATCACGTTATACTCTTACACGGAGCACTTAATAGTTTTTCAATGTGCGCAAAGTGGGCACATGATGCACGGGAATACAATGTACATCGGTTCTCCGCGTTTTGAGCATGATCATCTACTGTCTAGTGTATGGAAAGAACAGTCTTTGTTTCCTGACAAGATACATTGTTTTAACGCCAATATTCCTCAAATAAATATCATGCATAATCATACATGCTGCACATAAAACTGATCATCATACGTTGTATAATAACAGCAGATTATGCAGTGCTTAGCATAAATGTTCAATGCACGGATTTCCGAAGGCTGCACAAATTTTTCTGCGTAATCCGTATTGCCGTCGCTCAATCCAATAAGACATTTAGTATCGTTGGATTGTAACTTTTTTGTTGGACGACTCTTGGTCTATTATGTCCTCAAATTCTACTTCCATTGCTTCAAATAATTTGCCTACGTTTACACCATCCATGTCCTCAACGTCCGCACGACGGTCAGTCATACTTTTCGTATTACACTTATTGCGATCTATTCAGTAATATTACAAAGCGTTAATTGAGGAGACCGCGCGCTTATGATCATGTACTCCATTTGCGACTTTTTTGTCCCTTTGTCTACCCTCTATTGGGTTGCAGTAGTGACGACGTGTCACCATGTCCCTTCTTAGAAAAAATATCATTATCGGCGCTACTATTAACGCGTCGCGACGTGTCACCAATATCGCAGTTCTTCCCAGATAAATATTGTTATCGACTTCTGATCTTAAAAAAAAGAACTGTGAGAACGCACTATGATTTCATCATTTATTCCTCATTGATGGCGCTTTGTTAGCAGTCGGCACATCGATGATGTGTCACCGATCTTCTAGACAAAACATTTTGTCCGCGTTATAGTACCGCGATGCATTTTGGGGTCCGCGGCGGCAGCGGTGGTGGCGGCGATGGCGGCGGGCGATAGCAGTAGCAATTCCCAATGATACGTGATGTCACAACATGACGGCATGTGTCATTAATAACGATAAACATCGATAGCGCTGGGCCCTTCCCCCCCCCCTTACATCTACAAGTACCCGCGCCAACGAGTACCTCCTGCGCATCCCTCAGAGAACCTGGATTAGAATTCCCCTAGTATACCTACTATCACTCCAATTAAAGTTATGATTGAGCTACACGGTGGTTGGAAATAGTAGAAAGTAGGCTCTTTTTTTTATTGATGTCTGCACGGTGTTCTGCAATTTTGGTTCGTAATTTCCTTTTCGTTTGTCCCACGTATGTGGCCTCACAATTATTATAATTTCAATAGTACAGCAATATCGCAATTTTTGTGATATTATGCATTATTGAAATATTGCTGTAATATTACTGTAATATTTCGTGCTGATGAGGTAAGTATGCGGATCCAGTCACAGATCTGGACACTTGTAAGAAGAAAACGTCTAGTAGTCCTGTAAGAAAGAAAACGCAAATCGAGTTGGCATGTCTCTCGGAAATTCCCAACCTTTTTTGGAAGTGCTTTCTAGATCTTTAAATGTTTTTTTATCATAACTTTATCATATGTACTTTAGAGTGTAATATTAAGCAATAAAACTTTAATAATTAATAAAACTGGATTAATTATTGTAATATATCATAATGTTGCAGCAATATTGCAGAAATGTCGCAGAAATATTTCTGCAATAATTTTTTTGTGGACATTTATTATATTATTGTAGCGATATTTATACTATTGTATATAATATTACTGCAATATTACTACAATATATAAAAATACTATCGCAATATTGCAAAAAATTAGCATTACAAAAATATTGTAAAAATATTTCTGCAATAAATTTGCCGCAGATATTTAATATTGCAGCGATATTTATTCAATATTACTAACATATTACTATACAATATTACACCAAATTTGTAATATTACTGCAAGATTACTACAATATTACATGCTGTGTGGGATATAATGGAAGTGCGCGATATAATCGTGCATATGAAACGATATGAAACCACCCGCGGAGCGCGCATACGAGACGCTTAAAACTGAGCTCATTAAACACCTTAGTCTTTCCCAACAGCATAAAACTTAGGATCCTAGAACACAAGGAAATCGGAGACAGAAAATCGTCTCAATGTTTGTGTCATCTCTGAGGATTAGCCGAAAACGTGGTTGGAGACGAAGTATTGCGTTCAATTTGGCTGTCCTAGCTGCCCACGTATATACAGTCGCATCTAGTGACGCGAACGGAGAACATTGTCGATCAGTTGGCAGACGCGATAGTGGAGGCTACTCGAGCTCCTGTCTTTCAGGTCGCGGAGACCGCGCGATCTCTAACATTGCAAACGGTCGGAGAACGCTAGCCGAGGCTAGATTTAATTTGCAAATAGCGCAGATGCGATTAGTATTACAACAAGAGATGGTTGAATAATTGTCGGCTATTTAGGCGTCGATCTAGTCAATTCGCAAATCGGGACGCGGCAGATATCGCAGCGGCGATGGCTACAGCGGACGGCTACAGCTGCTCGGCGCGCGCATTCATGATTGCGCTCGCGCTCGCGGAACCGCGGTCACATAGTGAACGGGACATGCTGATACCATTGACGATTCGATGCTGAGGCAAGACGATGCGAGTCTCCCTGTTCGACACAGCAGTCGAGAAACGCACTGGCCTATCGTTAGTGGCAACGAACAATGTAGGTCATTCGACGCGTCGACTCTTTGTCACAGACAAGAGCACAAAAGTGAGCTTCGACACAAGAGCGGATCTATGCGGAGGATGATCCGCGGATCACGTCAAAGGTCTACCTATGAATTGTCAGCGGCAAATGAGTCGCTCATTTATACCTCATTTATACGGAATGGAGACAATAATTTTAAATCTTGGACTACGGCGATCATTCGTATGATGCTTCGTAATAGCAAACACAGCCCATCATTGGAGCAGATTTTTTAGCACATTACTGGTCGATTAAAAAAATAATCAGTTCGTGAATCAACTGCCGAACCTAGCGGCACCCGGGCGTTGTGCGCGATGCAAAATGCCTAACGTAAAGACACTCAACAAAGCAACGCCGTATCACGAGTTGCTCACGTGTTATCCGAAAGTCACGAGGTCGGAGGGACACTCGGACAAAATAAGTACAATACACGGCATTACATAAAGTTACCCCCTGGACCTCCTGTAGTATGTCGGCCCCGGAGGTTGGCACCCAAACGTCTGGCGGTCACAAAGAAAGAATTTGAAAAAATGGTAGAAGCCGGAATTGTCAGACCATCGAGACAATCGAGAAGCTGTTAGAAATCATCTTTGCACTTGGTGCAAAAGAAGAACGAGGAATGGCGACCTTGCGGCGACTATCGCGCATTAAATGCACGCACAATCCTAGATCGTTATCCGGTGAGACATATACAAAGTTTCGCGCAATCTCTCCAACGGAAAAAAAATTTTACTATCGACTTAGTGTAGACATACCATTAGATCCCGGTAGCAGAGGTAGATATCTCGAAAACCGCGATCACCGCGCCGTTCGAAATGTTTGAGTTTTCATTTATGGCGTTCGGGTTACGCAACGCGGCGCAGACAGCGTTTTATTCCAGCGTTTTATCGATGAAATTCTGCGCGATCTTCAAGTCAAAGACTTGCGACATTATCTTGGAATACTGAATTCTTACCAGAGGTTCTTGCTGGGGATCGCAGAGACGTTGGTGCCGCTGAATGACTTCCTCCAAAATAATACGAAAGCGAAAGCACCGGTGGAGTGAACAAGCGTTTGAAGCGTCAAAGGAAAGCTTAGCTCAGGCGGCCTTGCTGGCGCAAGCGCGAAAGCCGATACGAAGCTAGCCCTGTTCGCAGATGCCTTTGATCGCAGCGTTGAAGCCGCATTACAACAACAAAAGCGACGGCTGGGAGCCGTTGACTTTTTTCTCAAAAAAACCGAGCTCAACGGAAAGTAAGTACAACGCGTTCGATCAAGAACTTTAAGTACTTCCGGCATTTGGAGGCGCGAAAATTCGTAATATTCACGGATCACAAACCGCTCCTGCTTGCATTTCGACAAAAGCCAGAGAAGTGTACGCCACGCCAGTTCCAACACTTGGACTTGATCGGATAATTCACGACGGACATCAGATATGGCTGGCGAGGAGAACCAGATAGCGGACTTATCCAGGATCGAGGAAGTCCAGTCTCCGATGAACTTTGCGTCGCTAGTAGCGTCGCAAGAGAAGTTGAACGCGTGCGCAAGCCAAAAATCCGGCTTACAATTAGAGAAGACGGAAATTCCGGGTACAGGAGTTGCGGTTTACTATGACATGGCGTGGCGGTTAACGCCACGACCGTTCCTGATAAAGCCATCTCGACGAGCTGCCTTTGATTTACTCCATAACGTGGTGTATCTGGGGATCCGAGCAACGGCCAAACTAACAGCACAACGCTATATCTGGCCATTCATGAAGAAGGATTGCCGCAGCTGGATGCGGGCGTATGGACCGTGCCAGCGAGCAAAAATCATACGATGCGTCACGGCATTGAGGGGAGAGTTTGCTACGTCTTCCCGTAGATTCGAGCACATACATGTCAACATAATTGTAATGCCTGTTTTAGACAGAAAGCAGTATTGCTTGGCGTGCATCAATCACTTTTCATGATAGCAAGAAATATATTCGCTAAAAAATCAGGTAAAGAGAAACAATGGTGAAGGCCTTCTACATGGATGGATTGCTTGTTTCAGGGTACCACTCCGGTTATTACAGACCGCGAACGGCAGTTTGAACAGCTATTTAAACAACTGAACGAGTTAACAGGTACGACGCATCTGAAGATCACCATACTATTTATAGGCCAACAGTATGATAGAGAAATTTCACCGCTAGCTAAAGGCATCGGTCAAATACCATAGAAACGATTGTTGGACAAGTATTTTCGATCGTCCTGTTGGGAACACGCACGGCTTGGAAGGAGGACATGGGGGCCGATCTTATCTGGAGAGACACTAAGGTTGCCAGGGCAGATCTTAGGCCGACAATAATAACCAGAAAAGTAAGCAGCGCTGCCGAATTCGTCAGGGATTGGCGATGTCACTTCGACGATCTTCATCATACGAATCTGACTGACATCGTATAAAACCAGTATATATCGTTTCAAATTTAATGGAGAACAATCAGCAAGTACAGCCAAGCAAAAAAACTGGAGCACCGAACGAAGATGGCAATGCAAAAGACAGCAGCACGAAGCGAACAGAGAACTTATTATCTCCTCAGAAACGAGCGGTAAGGACGAAATCGGGCAGGAGAGTCCGTTTTCCGAATCGCCTTTAAATCAAGAGAAAATAGAACTATGCAGTTTTTGTTGTATACATTACATTTGTATTACATTTAAAATTAAAAATATCAAATATTTTCAAAATAAACAAAATAAATGGCGAAAAAGAGTCGTCGCATAATATATATAATATAATTGAAGAAAATAGTCATGGATACATAAAATAAAATAAAATAAAAAGTACCACGGCGTATATTAAAATATAAACAAGTTTCGGCTGCTGGATTGAGCCCTCCTCAGATGTAAAAAGAATATAATATAAAAGATATAAAAGAATACAACAAAAAATAATAATAAATCGATTACATTCAGTGACGCAACATTTTTTATTTTATGTATCCATGACTATTTTCTTCAATTATATTATGCGACGACTCTTTTTCGCCATTTATTTTGTTTATTTGTTTATACATTAAGGGTCTTTACATCGCTGTTATCAAATATTTTCGTTTTTTGCGCTACTCGAAACGGTAGATTAGGATTAGTCAATTTCCTTTCCAACACCTCATTCTATCTCATTTTGTTTTATTTTATTTCGTTTCGTATCATAATCTCTATTTATATCATGTTGCAACGTTTCGAAAGAAAGGAAAAAACACAAATTAAGTTGACAACTAAACAAGAATCATCCTGCGTACAAATAATTTATCGCGCTGTAGGCACAACACTGGAAGGGTGGTACTGTGGCGGTTACATCGCCATTACCTCAGCTGAAAATGCATTTTGCAAAGATAATTTTCATCCTAAAAATATTGCGTCCTCGGAATCGCGAGAGAACACACGCGAATATCTGCTCAGATGTTCGAATCAGAAAAAAAGAACAACACAGAGAAACAGACACGAGACGATTATATTGACGAGCGTAAACAGCGATAGTGAAAACAGGTAATAATCAGCGTTTTAAATCACATTTATTTATTGGATGTGTCAAATAATCCGACAATTTAGTCGAGCGCAATATTGTACATGCTGTAACCTGCTAGAGAAATAAGATGCAATCTATTATAATATAGGAGGAGCGATGCATCTCGCGAAGAAAACTAAACCGCAGAATCATGCAAATTTTAGATCGATTTTAGATAGATTTTGAAATCTTCTAGAACTGAAAAACTAGTCGTTTTTCTTATAGTCGAATAAGCAATAGAGAGAGATGAGCGATACTTTTCCACTGGCTCTCGTCACGTTAAGTTGTATAAATCTGACGCGCTCGGAATAAAGACTTTGTTCGAGATTAAATTGAGTCGATCATTGGTACTGTCTAGTAAACCACATAACCACAACCGTAACCATATTACTATCCGAATCTCGTAATAACTACCAAATAATTATTTTAATTTGCCGAATACTAAATATTAGTTTGACATTAAGATGTTTAAATGTATTTATTTTAAATGTATAACGTCATTTTGAAGGAAATATTATGAAACAAGGTTCTAGAAACATGGAGATTTATGAAAAAGGCAGCCAATCTGCGGCAAGGATATTCGTTGTTCGAATGCGAAAGACACATATATAATTATCGATTAACTAACCAACATATACAGGGTGCCCTATTTTAATATCTCCCTAAATAACTTTTTTATTTTTTATCTTAGAAAAAAATGTTTCAGACAAAAGTTGTATGGTTTTAAGAGAGATATAAGACGGTGTTATTAGTTTGACCTTGAGTAGTTACTTGAAGGTCACATGAAGATTACCTTCAATTTCTTAAATAGAACTTCCTACTTTTTATTACATATTCTTGTAGATGATCTCAAGAGATTTCTAAAACATTATAACTAAATTCATTTTCATTAAGTCCTTTTCGTTATAAGGCTTGCAAGTTACAGCACCGCCGATATTAGCATTACCCAAGGTGTCCGATCGACGACTAAAATCTCTTAAAGTTGTTCAGGATCATAACCTGGATAACATTTGTCATTGGAGGTTGTTCTTCTTATTTTCATTTATATGTAAAAACAAATTCTTGGTGCAAAAATGAAAATAAGAAAAACAATCTCCAATGACCTTGATCTTAACGAATGTTATTCAGGATATGATCAACAACATCCTGAACAACATTTAAAAGGAAGACATAAGCATTTGATATGTATCTACATTTTTTAAATCTACTTCATAACGTATAGAATACTGTTTTTGTAGTATTGTATAAGAATCCGACTTCAATTGTAACATTATTTTAACATTGAGAATGACCCAATTGCCGCCGAAACGTTTATACTTTTTACTAATTTAGTTTCAAATATTAAATCTTATTAATTTTAATTGGCTCGTAGCCCTCGTGATTACTTATATTTGATTTATTTCAATTAAGCCATAATTATTAATTTATATAACATTTAAGAGGTTTTAGTCGTCGTCGTTGGTCGGACATCTTATATAATGCTAATAAACCGTCGGTGCTATAACTTGCAAGTCTTATAACTCAAAAATTACTTAATGAAAATAAATTTAATTATAGTGTATTGGAAAGCTCTCGAGATAATCTACAAAAATGTTCAATACAAAGTAGGGTGTTCCATTTAAGAAATTGAAAGTAACTTTCACGTGACCTTCAAGCAATTATTCAAAACCAAACTAATGACACTATCTTATATCCCCTTCAAAACCAACTTTCATCTGAAACATTTTTTTCTAAGATAAAAATAAAAAAGCTATTTGGGGTGGGACATTAAAATGAGACACTCTGTATATTAAAAGTAAAATCTAAGGTTATATCGTTTTCACTTAACTCTAATGATATGTATCTTCTTCGTATAAAAGATTTGATATTACTGGCGTCAAATTAAATTCCTCAAAATTTTATATATCATTTGTATAAAAAGTTACCTTTCTAAAAAAAAGATAAAAAAGGTAAAGACTATACGTGCTTCTCGAATAAAACCTCAATGATATATATCTCTCTATCATTGAACTCAAGTAATAGCAGTTTTAATTCTCTATTAAAAATTATTACTCCTTGAAAAAATTAATATACGAAATTAAAAATTAAAACATAAATGATATTTGAGTCTTAACTAATCAAGTTAAATTTATCATTAAAAAGTGTAAAAGTATATAAGTAATGTACGTATGTGTAAGTGTATAAATGATACTATCTTTGTTACTTACTTAACTTTAATTATATATATCATTTGTATAAAAGACTAAATATCAACAATTGGCGCCAAGTTAAATTTCACAAAATTTGACTTGGTATTATTTGTATAAAAGATTTAATACTCAATAGTTGGCGCAAAGTTAAATTTCATATTAAATTAAATAAATAATAATAATTTTAATGATGTGTATCATTTACATTGAAGATTTGATATCAACAACTGGCGCCAAGTCAATTCTGCAAAATTTTATCTAACATTCGTAAAAAAATATTTGATATCAACAGTTGACACCAAGTTAAATCCTATACCAAATTAAATAAATAATACTAACTCTAATAATATGCGTTATTTATATAATTTAATACTAACTGACACCAAATTAAATCCCATACCAATCATATCAAATAAAGAATATAAATATAATCCTATAAAGAAGTACTATCTTTAACTTTTGTACTATGAAACTTAAGTATATATCCTTGTATTCCTGTTAAAGGATTTTCTTATTCCGATCCAAATAATTATAAATCTTTTTATATGAAATTTTTATATTGCAATTCATTGAAAGACATTTTCTCTTCCAACAAAGTAGTAGTTAGTTAAATCTCCTTCAAAACGTTATGACAAAATTTTGTCACCTTGTATTACTTCCATTCAAGTTTTAACATAAAAAATTAAAGAAGTAAGCATTTGGCGCTGCAGAATCAAATAAGAAAAATTATAAAATAATTCAAAAATTTTAATAATAATTAACAAAAATAAAT
>NW_017305384.1:249453-255092 GCF_001594115.1 Trachymyrmex septentrionalis | reverse complement strand
TTAATAAAAATAAATAATTTCTGTATTACTACTGCAATTATAAAGTTATTATTATTATTATTATTATTATTATTGTTATTGTTATTGTTAATGTTATAAAAGATAATTACAATTTTTATGCAATACTGAATTTAATCTGAATGTTACACTGAATAAAAATTAATTTATTGTTAATTTTTTTTTTATTTTTGTAACGCATGCTTACAAGTACAAGTTTATTTATCCTAGATTTATAAATCTAGTAGCTTACACAACTTTCGTAACTTATGCGACTGTATAATTTAATCACATATATATAAACGATGGATAGTTTTACTCTCATGGGAATGTTCATATTTTCTTTATTCTAAATATTATGTATGTTTTAGTACTATTATATTAGCAGTGCTCCAAGTGTTTACCTTCTTAATTTTTTGTGGTAACATTTGAATGGAAACAATACATGATAACGCAATTTTGTCATAACGTTTTGAATAATGTTTTGAAGAAAAATTAAATAAACTTACTACTTTGGAAAAGAAAATGTCTTTGAAGAAATTGCGATATAAAAATTTCGTATAAGAAGGATTAAAGTCATTTGGATCAGAATAAGAAGATCCTTCAATAGGAATACGAAGATATATGTATACTTAGGTTTCATACTAAAAAAGTTACCACTTGGATTATATTCTTTATTTGGTATGGTTGGTATGAGATTTAACTTGACGCCAGTTGTTGATATCAAATCTTTAATATGAATGATACATAAAATTTTGTGGAATTTATAATAACTTGGCGCCAATTGTTGATTTCAAATCTTTTATACAAATGATGCATATAATTAAAGTTAAGTAAATAACAAAGATAGTATCACTTATGATTTATTATTTATTTGATAGACTTTAACTTGATTATTTTATTTATGTTTTAATTTTTAATTTTGTACATTAGTTTTTTCGAAGAATAAAAATTTTAACAGAGAATTAAAACAGTCATTACTTGGTTGAATAAGAAGACTTTCAATAAAAATATTTTTGGAAAAGAATTAAAACTATTACTACTTGAGTTGGAATAATAAAAAGATATGTATCACTTAGGTTTTATTCGAAAAGCACGTACAAAAGTACAATGAGGCAAAAAGTATTCGCGCGTACAAAGAAAATACTTTTTAAAAAAACTTTATTTTTAAAAAGTAAGTATTATCCTGCGAGAAATGAGTTATCAAATTGTTGTCGAATCGATATAAATTTGATAATTTCAACATCAATTTGACGTCGATTCGACATTTAACTGAAGATCATTTCTTGTTTCATATTTAACAATTTATTCATAAAGAATAAAATAGACTGTATGTTTCTTAAAATTATATACAGCAAAAAGATGTGTATTAATTACACAAAATATATCATCTGAAAAATAAGCGAAAATTAAAAATTGTTTGAATGCTCAAAAAGTATTTGTACAAATGAGAAATTAGCTTCTAAAATCAAATACATGCGAAGCTCGTTTGTTTATGTTAGAACAGAATGTATTTATTGTATAAAATTGCTAATTAATGTTTATTTTTACAAATAAGACTTTTTTTATAACAAATTTTCTTGTACGAATAGTTTTTGCTCTTACTGTATACCAGGTGTACAAGTATGAAATGCGGATTTAAAAAAAAAACACTTTAAATTCAGAAGAATGATAAAAAGAGCTTTATTCAAAGTATGCTCTATTGCTAGTTACACATTTTTCCCATCTTTCGGGCAATTTGTAGATACCACGCCAATAAAAATCTTCCCCCTTTGCCGCGAACCATTCATCGAGCTATTTTTTCACATCTTCGTACGAACCAAAGCGCTGCTCAGCAAGTGCGTGACCCATCGATGCAAACAAGTGGTAATCGGAAGGAGCCGAGTCTGGTGAGTAAGCCGCATGGGGTAGAACTTCCCAGCTGAGTGCTTCCAACGTGTCGCGAACCGGTTTTGCCGTATGTGATGGAGCATTGTCATGAAGAAAAATGACTTTGTGTTGTCTCTTTTGGTATTCTGGTCTTTTTTCAAGCAGCGAACGGTTCAAATCGATCAATTGTTGTTGGTAGCGTCCAGCATTAACCGTTTCACCAGGTTTTAACAGCTCATAATAGACCACACCCTTCTGGTCCCACGAAACACAGAGCATCGTCTTTCTGCCAAAGCGATTCGGTCTTGCGGTCGATGTGGATGGTGCGCCTGGGTCTACCCATGATTTTTTGCGCTTGGGATTCTCAAAATAAATCCACTTTTCATCCCCACTAACGATACGATGCAAAAACGACTTCCTTTTGTATCGTGCAAGCAAAATTTCACATGTGTTTTTGCGCCTCTCCATCTGCCTGCCGTCCAACTCATGCGGTACCCATCTTCCGGTCTTCTGAATCTTTCCCATCTCTCGTAGGCGATTGGAAACAGCTTGTTGACTAACGCTCAATTGCTCTGCGAGTTGTTTTTGTGTTTGTGAATCATCTTCGTCCAACAATGCTTGCAATTCCACATCTTCGTACCTTTTTGGCGGTTTTCCGTGTTCCTTGTCTGCAACATCGAAGTCACCACTTTTAAAACGCCGAAACCATCGTTCACACGTATCTTGCGATGGAGCATGTTCACCATAAGCTTCTCGAAGTAATCGGTATGATTCAGCAGCAGTTTTCTTCAAATGAAAACAAAAAATTAATGCTGTCCGCGAATGCTCTTTGTTTGGTATAAATTTCGACATATCGAACACAGCAACACATCACTATGCAAACACTTTTTCAATTTATCACTCGTGCGCGTCTGACACTTGTTGATGGCACTTCAAAATGGCATAACAGTCAAATCTTTATACCACACACTGCATTGATGCGCCATCTGTTTTCTCAAATCCGCATTTCATACTTGTACACCTGGTATTGTTAACGCCTTTTTTTTAAAAGTAATTTTTTATACGAATGATATAAAAATTTTGTAGAATTTAACTTGACGCCAGTTATTTTAATATCAAATCTTTTATATTATAATTGAGTAATATATATATCATTAGAGTTAAGTAACAAATATATTACCATTTAGGTTTTACTTTTAATATACATTTTGGTTAATTGAGACTATATCATTTTGATTTTAATTTCATACAATATTTTTTTTCGAGGAACAATAGTTTTTGACAAAGCATTAAAGTTCATTATTTGGGTTGGAATAAGAGAATCTTCAATAAGAATATTTTTGAAAAAGAATTAAAACTGCTATTACTTGGGTTAGAATAATAAAAAAGATACATAATGTATCACTTAAGTTTTATTCGAAAACCATATTCTTAACGCTCTTTTTTTACTTTTTTTTTTTAAAAGTAAGTTTGTACTAATATGCTGCAATTTCGTTTCCGTTCAATCTCCTTTCGTTAGGATAAAACTCCTAGTTGTGGATAAAAAAAAATTCATTTTTCTTTTATCCAGAACAGTATCAAACAATTAATAAAATATTTAATAGACATAATTAATCATAAAAAATTTGGATGATTTTATTTCACTTTATTACATTTTATACGTTTTAATTTGAATTAAATAAAGTAATGGCAATTATCCACAATTAGGTCCCATGTACTAATTGCAGATCAATTCATCAAATGCTTTATCTTTTTTGATGGCATTATTACATCTCATAAGAATAATAAAAATTATTTACATATCTAAGTATGTGTAACAAAATATATTCCGGAATTATTGTTATAATCTTTTCATATTCTCGGAGCAAGCAAACAGCTCGTCGACATCAAGCGATCAAAACACGAGCATACCTCGATCCTGTGCTAATCACGCTGTTTGTCTCAAATGGCACGCGACCCCCCTTGCGCAAATCCAGAAAACCGTCGATCGCGCACACGTTCCGTGTGAGAATAGTAAGTTCGCCACCGGATCCCGATCAATGTACGTCATATACGTATATCACTCCTCACTCTTAACGCATCTTCGCGAATATTAAGTGCGAACCAATCGACTTGTCGTCGCGTATCACCTGTGCCTGCTATCATATAACGTGATAGGTATACGCGTACCGCGAGACATTTAAGTGAGCGAGACTTACCGGTGTTTCCGACGAGATTTACCAGTCTCGTCACTGCTCGCAATACACACTTTTTCAAACTAGAAATTACTCAATGTCGTACTAAGTGCAATTACTTATGCACGCATCGAACCGAACGCATCAATTGTCGCAATATCATTACTACGAGCATCACTTATCGCCCGCTTCAAACAAATCTTAATTCACACACACACACACACACACACACACACACACAACTCTATAATAAAATCTAACTTATTACAATCAAGAGAGTCATCGTTTATTACACGCCGCCTTGGCGAGCGAGCCTTCCATACAAGGACAGCTTATTGCTTATTGCTTTAAGCAATGACTCATTTCAAAAATTATAACTTGCCAATACATGATTTAGACGTTAAATGTAATAAAATATAAATTTAACATCGTGTATATATAATTTCGTTATGGATGGTTGTAAGCATTATTTAGTATATAAACGTGAAAAAAAAAGATAAATATTCGGATAAAATATAGATACGTTACAGCACATGGTCATCAAACGGCTATATTATAAACTGACTTTAAAAATGCAATCGCAACGATTCTGAATTGCACTCTCAAACTGACAAATAAATTAACTCTAATATTGTCTATTAACTGGTATAGTGCAATGTCTAAGAATAATATTTAAATACGGAAAAATTGAAATATCTTGATATTCGGAACTCATCTCATTGGTAAAGACAAATCTGGATTATCTGAGATTATTTTAGTTTTGCTATATTTAAAAATGTTTATTTAGAAAATAGATAATTATAAGATGATAAGGATTCACGAGGTCGACTGCTGCGTTTTTCTGCCAGATTCTTTTGTTTTGATTAAAAAGACGTATTTTAAATAATTACCACAATGAATTATTATTTTGAAGGTTATTGTTAAAAAGGTTTTGTGGTCTACAATGAACTATATGATTCATTGTTTACTACATCAAAATGATTCATTAGATCACCTAATCTTTTCCACGATAATCTCTAAAATAATGTGATAAAATAATACAATAGAAAAAAAGTTACTTACAGAATAATAAAGTTATTAGGAGTATAAATAAGTTTCCGCCGTTTTTTATCAAAAATTGGGCATTTATTGTGAAAGAACGGTACCTAATGTTTCATTCGAAGTATTGTCCATCGCTAGCCACTACTTTTTCCCATCTTTCTGGCAGCATACGGATACCGCGTCGGAAAAACGCTTCATCTTTTGAAGCTATCCACGAATCGACCCAATTTTTGGTATCTTCATATGATGTGAAATGTTGCTCAGACAGGCCATGCGCCATCGATCGAAACAGGTAGTAATCAGAAGGAGCAATGTCTGGTGAATACGGCGGGTAAAACTTCCCAATTGAGTGTTTCCAAGTAGGTTTTGACCGGCGCCGCAACATGTGAATGAGCATTATCATGCAGAAGAATAACTTTATCGTGTCTGGAGTAGTAATGGGCGCGTTTTTCCTTGAGTGCTCGGCTCAATCTCATCAATTGTGTTCGGTAGAGAGCCCCAGTAATGGTTTCGTTCGGTTTGAGCAACTCATAATAAACGATACCTAGCTGATCCCAC
>NW_017305384.1:240523-249147 GCF_001594115.1 Trachymyrmex septentrionalis | reverse complement strand
TCTCACTTAAGGCAGCCTCACCATATGCTTCTACAAGCAATCGATGCTCCTCAGCTGCAGATTTCTTCAAATTAAAGAAGTAAATCGAAAGCTCCCGCAAATAATGCTTATTCGGCTCAAAACTCGACATTTTCGCATGAAAAAAGATATAAGATGCTGATGCAAAATCGCTAATATTTCCAGGTTATGTTCTTGCCAGATGTCCAACCTTACGATATGACGTTTTACAGCTGACAATTTTAACTATAACATACTGGTAGCGCCATTGTTTGTCAAACGGCGGAAACTTATTTATACTCCCAATAAATGTGTCCAACAAAGAGTGAGTGGATTAAAATGGATTGAAATTTTTTTCTATCCGAATGCGCGTATTTTAAATAGCTAATACTTTTTTTTGGATTTAATTGGATTTAATTGGATTCAATTAGATTCAATTGGATGCAATTGGATTGAAAAACTGCATTTCCTATTCAAAATTTTGAGTTAAACAGTATTCACAATGCACAGAAAAAGTTAATATTATTTTTAGATTGAAAGGCATAGAGATGCTCCATGCAATTCTTATAAATGAATAAAAATGCATTCAGGATTGAAAAGCATTTATTTTAACATTCATGAATCAATATTTCTGAATATCTGAATCCATTTCAATTCATTTCAATCCATTCTCGTTTGCTGGGTTACAAAAAAAACTTACTTTGCAACCCAAAATTCTTAAAATGTGATATTACATGGCCTTGGCATGATCTGCCAGTCGACTGGGGAACCGAGGAGGAGTTCAAATGCGAGTCACTGCATGATAACAGTACAATCTGGTAATGTCGCATTTATGAAATATCGCAATGATTCATAGTGTACTATTGGTTCACTGTTGTACTATCTAACCTACATGAAATTTTGTTAATAATATTTTGAATCTGATAACAAAAAAGCTCCATCAATTATGTTTATTATTATATCTTTTTTTTGTGAGAGATGGATGTAAGGATAAAAAGTTAAATATATTTCCGAGAACGTAGACTTATGATACCAGTAAAATTCAATCAAATTGTTATTATTGATAATAATAAGGTCCAAAAAATTTATTCTGCCATCACCAAATTCTAAACTAAATTTTAATCTATTATGTAATTAAAAGTCTCAAGTGTAAAACCAACAAAATTTTTTGGAACTGCCATTACTATGTCGTCGACATAACAATGATAAAATAAGAAAGCCTTTGCCTCTCCAATGCTTTGGCTTCTAAATCCCTCACTAATCGACTGTAATCGGGGTGACAAAGGATTCCATAAGAGTGCCGTAATTTTGTTCGTAAAAATAGTTATCGAAGAAAAAATAAGGGCAAATCAAGAATTAACCGAACCGCATATATAAATTCTTCTTTCGGGATGTTTACTTTATTCATTAAAAAATTCCATTTCTTATCAATACTTTCAATGAACAAGTCAATAGGAATATTCGTGAACAAGGACACAACGTCTAATAAAATAAAAATCTGATTAGTTTTAAATCGTGTGTCTTTAAGTTTCTGTACTAATTGGAAACTATCAATGTGCTAAACGAGTTAGGCACATTTATTAAGATAATGTCATGGAAAAAAGTTGCCAAAACATAAAAAGGATTATCTAGACGATATTATTATCCTGAATGGACAATTCTGTTCATGTACGAGGTGTGATCAAAAAGTAAGGTGAATTTTTAATTTAAACTTCCCGCGCTAATCGATTCGAGCAAACTTTTTTATTTTTATGTTGGTACTACTGTTAGTGACATCTGTGGCAAATTTCATGTCAATGTCATCATTAGTCATATAGTTACGCTTGTGTTTTCTAAACGACTAAAAGTGATTTTGGCGATTTTTACAATGTCTGATTTTGCTGAACAAAGAAGTGCCATTAAATTTTGTTTGCGGAATGAAATTTCGGCTGCGGAAACGTTCAGAATGTTGCAGAGGGCCTTCGGAGAATCGACTATGTCGCAGAAAAATGTTTATAAGTGGTACAAAGACTTCAAAGAAGGCAGAGAACGTACTGATGACTTGGAACGCCCCGGACGACTATCAACGTCAATTGATGAGCAACACGTGAAGAAAATCAAGGAATTGGTGCTCGAAAATCGTCGATTGACAATTAGAGACCTTGTCGATATGGTTGGCATTTCATTTGGTTCAGTTCAAACAATTTTGAAGGATCACTTGGGTCTCACGATAATGCGCCGTCTCACACGGCATTGATTCTTCGTGAGTTTTTCGCCAAAAATTCCACTCATATCGTTCCGCCTTATTCACCTGACTTAGCTCCGTGTGACTTTTGGCTATTTCCCAAACTCAAAAGACCGCTCCGGGGACACCACTTTGAATCTATTGAAGAGATTCAACGTGAATCGCTGCGCGCTTTGAAGGCTATACCGGGAAACGACTTTTTGACATGCTTCGAGGCATGGAAAAAACGTTGGCATAAGTGTATTGTATCGGAGGGAGATTACTTTGAAGGGGATCAAATTGATTTGGATGAATAAATAAAGATTTTTTATTTTATAACAAAATTCACCTTACTTTTTGATCACACCTCGTACATTAGGTAATGCATACGCTCTCGGGAGACTCCCTAAAATATAATTTTTTATATATTGATTTGCTAATAAAATTTTTTCTCTTCTATCTTAGAAGTAATTCAACATTATCACAAACATTAGTTAATTTATTGATTGGGTCTTTTTTCAATTTAGTGTAAATGCTCTTTATCAATAAGCATCTGCACAACTTTTTTATAATCATTGTTATTCAGTTAATATTTTCCTTATCAGCTTTTGTAAGGATCACATGAGGGTTGTGTTTAAAAATTCTTTGGTGAACTTGATTAACTGTGAAATTTTATTATTAACATCATTTTTTACAGAAAAGGATAACAATTTTTTAAAAATCGGTAAAGAAATATCTTTAATCGTAGCCATCTGTTCAGTGCTATATTACTTAATATTACTTTCTATGTCTTTTATAAACTTAAACAATGGAAACTTTTTATTACTAAAGGGTAAAGAAGAATTTCCACTCAACTGTAATACTTCTTGCATGTTTGAAAGTCCTAATTTAATAAAAATATGAAACAACAGATCAAATCAATAGATAAGGAAAAAATTAATATAGATCTCTTGGTTCGTGCTTTTTTATATCCTTATTCGGATAAATTTAAAAGAATAAGCAATACTTTTAAATACTAAACTAGCTTTTATCAATGCAAATAAATTGTACAGATTGATTAAGGTACAACAAGACATTCTCCAACGAGAGAAAAAAAGAAAAATATTGTTTACAAAATTAAATTGGGCTAACGTGCCGAATAAGGAAGGCAGTTCCGATAACCCTAACAAGTTGTTAAGGTCACGCTCTTCAGTAACCTCTATTTTAATCATCACTGGTCATTCATTAAAAAGTTATTAACAAACGAAGTTTGAAAAATAATCTCTTCTATTATATAAAAGAGAAATTTTTTGCTTTAAAGTATATTTTACAACTTCGCAAAACGACTCTCAACGCCCACCTCCCCGCCCTGCCAAAGAGCGTGCAACTTCCACATGAAGCGACTCTCACCCTACCTTCTCCTCCTGCCGAGGGGCACGCGACTTCCACACGAAATTTTCAAACCACCTCCCCGCTCCTGCTTAGGGGTGCGCGACTTCCATGCGAAGCGATTCATACCCCACCTCTCCCCTACTTAGGAGAGCACGACTTTCACGCAAAAAGCGACTTTTACTTCATGTCCCTGCTTTGACTTTCCACGCAAAGCAACTTGGCGAGATAGAATGGAACTCGCTTCGCATGGAAAGTCTTGGCAGGGGCGTGCGTAGAAAATTGTGAAATATACTTCAAAGTAGAAAATTTCTATTTTACATAATAGAAAAGAGACACCATTTTTCAAACTTCTTTTGTTGATAACTTTTTAATGAATGACGAGCAATGACTAAAATCTATTGGATTTTCACTCAAAGTCATGACCTTGACAACATGTGTCAAGATTAAGATAAATGATGCTACTTCCCTTATTCGGCATATTTACCT
Organism: Trachymyrmex septentrionalis; assembly: GCF_001594115.1. Taxonomy (NCBI): domain Eukaryota; kingdom Metazoa; phylum Arthropoda; class Insecta; order Hymenoptera; family Formicidae; genus Trachymyrmex; species Trachymyrmex septentrionalis. The sequence continues at coordinate 245,090 of NW_017305384.1, read as the reverse complement.
TAAATTGTATTAGTCATGTTCTTGAGCTATATTTAACATGCGATTTATAAGATTTGTATAATCCGTAATTAATTTGGAATATTACATCCGTCATCGTATTTATTATTACTTGATCCAATGTTTCAAGACGGCTTCTTTTCATTTTTTTTTTTGGGAGTCACCGTTTTTTTTCTTAAAAAGATTATATTATATTGTTTAATGTTTTAACAGATTGTACAACATCAAATCTGTGATGGTGACTTTATACGTGCAAAGGAAAAGTTTTTAGTTATTATTATTGAAAAGGACTCCAAAGTGAGTCGAAACGTACTAAGATTTATGGAATAAAGTTCTAAGATTAAATTTTGCATACTAATTACCACGCTGACTTTCATTCACCTGAATTTTTTATTTTTATCTAGTTTTGAATGTAAATGTACACAAATTATTTTTGCTTTTATATTCTATCAAATATAATCAGATAAGAATTTCAGAAGGCTGATTATTCGTTAAATTGATATTTCCGTTAAACTAGAGGAAAGAGACTATTATAATGTTCAAATTTTTAGCTATCCGTCGAATTATTGACGTAAAAAACATTGTAATGAAAGTAGCACGTGTCAGTAATAACAATTCTTTTACCTACGTATTTTGCTATTTAAAAACACATTTTTTTCTATCCTATCAAACATCCTCAGTAAACAGTACTTCCATCTAAACCGATAATTGAAAGAGTCATGGATTGCATTTGTCGATCAAAAAAAGTTATGGTATTGGACGTATTGCGATTCTCTATCTTTCTGTTCTCGTTATTTAACAACCGCTTCTCCCAGAGGCGAAAGGAGAATCGAGTATGAACTGTTTGCCAATTTCTGGCGTGATTTAAGACCGTCGACTTGTTTGCTACTGGGAAATCAGAAAAGTTACCGTTATAAAGTCATCGTGGCTCAGCTATGCGAACTGTCGCGATGTCGATAAACGTTCATAACATTATTGGAGCTGCACTGTGTTCGTTTCGATTTAACGCGGATCCTATAAATCGTGCGTGTGGTTTATATCGATCGCAGATGACTGTGTGAAATTATATCGGAATTTGCTTCCACGTACATCACGCATTGTTATGGTTGAGAGAATATCGCTGAATTAGATAATAATAAGGATATTGCGTGCAAGCGTGCGTGCGTGCAAGCGTGCGTGCAGGCGTGTGCGTGTAGAATATTATTTAAAATAATATTTGTGTCATACACATGGAATATTGTGAAATAATATCGCGATCGCATTTGGAAAGCGCGAAAAACGTGGCATTAAATTGATTAATCCTAATTTATGTATTACGTACGAAAATCGTAACGACGTATTGTTCCAAATGTGTCAAATGACATTTCTATCTCAATTAATATTTGTTAAATTTTCGAAACAACTTTTTGAGAAATTTTATTGTAAAATTCGTTTATGATCGAACTATTTTGAACCTAAAATTATCTGATATAAGAATTTAAAGTGTGGAAAGTTGTATCAATCAAGAGATTAAAATAATTTAAAATATAAAATATAATAAACATTTAAGGTTTACATTTAATCGTTATATTTTCTCATTATTTGTTGAATATCAGATTCTTACGCTTGTATAATTAAGCATGGACTGCATTAAATATACAAGGAATGTCTTTGTAAACTTTTTACTTTAATTACACCGTTGGTGTGGAGCTTCGCTACTTGCTTCTTTCGATTTAGCCGAAAACAATTTTTTTAGAAGGATATCAGTCTAGAAAACTCTATATATACTTTTCCATTATAAAACTATAAAGTTATAAAACTATAAAGCACAAATTGAATAAAAATGCAATTTTGTAATGAGGAATATCAAAAACAAATATTATGTACGATAATTTTTGGGCCACAGGCTGGGCCACGCGACATAACCATATAAAAGAATGGAGGAATTACAGACATCTAAGGGAAAAGTTAAATAAAATTGCCAATTATTTACCAATTAATAAAAGCTTTTATTCCAAAAATACTTCAGTTATTTACCTCTTTAACCTACAATAATTAACATTTATATATCATCGATATAATTTTAAATAAAAAACAAAACCTTTTACGTCCGGAATTACCCGCCATCATACGGTGTAACACCGAATTAGTTTTGTTTTTTTTAATTACAGTTTATATTAATAATATACAAATAGTATAATTAGAGTGCAGCTATAATAGAAGGAATAAGGAATTAAGGAATAACGATTCCAACCAATCAGAAATCGTGTACTCCGGTCTATCTGATTTCTGATAGATTAAAATTTTTATTCCTTATTCTTAATTTTTTATTTTTTCTATTGTAGCTGCCCTTACTGTAAACAAAAGTCAATCTTTTGAATAAAGAGTTCTATAATTGATAACCTAGTAAACAAGAAACATTTTAGAATATTTCAACATTGTGATAAATAACGTTGTTGAAACGTTCCAAAATGTTTCTTACTTACTGGGAAATAATTGCCGGCTTTATTTAATTCATAATTTTCCCATGAGTATCCGCAATTACTCAGGGCTAAAAAAAACCTTTCTTCTGAGTTTTTCTTATTAAACTCAACCTGCTGGTTATAACCGATTTTTTTCTTTGATTAAAACCATAATAATTTTCCAGAAGGCCCCTCTCACCTTTAATTTCGAAATTATGCTCATTTGAAGCGTTTTTGCACGAAATCAAAGAATTTGGCAGAAAAAATATTTAAATATGGCTCAGTTTGTCTAGCGAAACAGGTGGATATTTTAAGTAACATATGCAATAAAATAATGATAATGGTCCTAAAAAAATTTTCCATTTTTATGGCAAATCTCTTTAGCTGCCCAGCTACATCAGCATTACATTTGGTCATGTTTGAAGTAAGTTCAGAAATTCCTTGGCTCCGGAAAAAATTAACAAGCACGTTAAGATTCATAGATACATAAATAAATAAATGTTAAAAAACAAGAAAAAAAGGGTTACAAGCCAAAAAATTATTCAATTACATAGTTAATGTAGAATATAAGTAACATACGTATTGGAATATAAGTAAGGAAAAACAATTATATCCTTTAAGATTTAATACAATGTGCTAGCAATAAACAAACAGACGTTTTGATCGCGTTCGGATCATTATCAATGTTAAACATATAGAAAATTATTATACGATAAAAACAGAACATAATATAAATTTATACTTCGCTTTCTCTAACAAACGATGGTAACATTAACCGATTGAAATCTTATTAGCAATTATAAAGGGTGTTTTTTTAAGCCCGATAGAACTTGAAATTGTAAAAAATAAAACAAAAAATTAAATTTTAATAAAAAAATTTTTTTTATTTCTTTCAGTATACACTGGCAAATCATTATGAATAGACTCACGCTTGAATCGGCTTTCGCCGATTGGGCTCTAGAGCAGTTGGCAACTGACCCGTTGTTTTATCGACAAATTGTGTTCAGCGATGAGGCTCATTTTTGGCTTAACGGGTTTGTTAATAAGCAAAATTGCCGCATATGGAATGAGAACAATCCACAAGAGATCCTACAGACTCCATTACATCCAGAAAAATGCACCGTTTGGTGCGGTTTACACGCTGGTGGCATCATCGGACCTTATTTCTTCAAAAATGAGGCCGGAGCTCGCGTTACGGTCAATGGAGATCGTTACCGCACCATGATCAATGATTTTTTATTTGAAAATATGGATGACATTGATCCGGACGAGATGTGGTTTCAACAGGATGGCGCTACGTGCCACACGTCGACCGCAACCATCGACTTATTGAAATCAAAATTTGGCGATAAGTTGATTTCGAGAAATGGAACTGTCAATTGGCCTCCAAGGTCGTGCGATTTGACCCCTCTCGATTATTTCCTCTGGGGCTACGTCAAGTCACTGGTTTATGCTGATAAACCAGCAACAATTGACGCCTTGGAGGACAACATTGTTCGTGTTATTCGTGACATACGGCCGGCACTGCTCGAAAAAGTCACTCAAAATTGGACGTCCAGAATGCGCTTCGTCAAGAACAGCCGCGGTGGCCATATGCCCGAAATCATTTTCAATTGTTAATGCCATACATTGATCTTTCGAATAAAAAAAAATTTTTGATTATAATTGCATTTTTGTGCTAGTTTTTACAGTTGTAAGTTTTATCGGGCTTAAAAAAACACCCTTTATTATAGCTTGAAGACAGTTGCCGCATGATAATAGATAATGTCGTCAATCATTAAATAGTTTGAAATATGTTCTTTAATACGTTATAATACGTTATAAAGAAGAATAAACGCACGCAATTGAATTTTGTCCTGTAGGCAAGATGTAATGTATAAGAATTATATCAGTGAAAAATTATTGGTACAATTAAAAACAAAGAAATTGATAAGAATAGCAAAAAAAAAAACAATGACACAGTCAGTAAAAAATTATTAACATAATTAAAAACATAAAAACTGATAAGAATAGCAAAAGAGACAGTATTATATAGTCAGTGAAAAATTATTGATACAATTAAAAACAAACAAATTGATAAAAATAGCAAAAAATATAATATCATACAGTGAGATGATATAATGCAAACA
>NW_017305384.1:233319-240423 GCF_001594115.1 Trachymyrmex septentrionalis | reverse complement strand
AAATTACAATTTTTTAACAGCTAAAAAAATTAATAGGAATAAATATTTTTAATGTGTTTTACTTTAAAACAAAGTTAGTTCAGTAAAAAATGAAATATGTTTCGCAGAAAGTTGATTAGAATTAAAAACAATGCGATAAGAGTAAAAATAATGTTTGTCTCTTCGGTGTTATAAGACATTAAGAAATTAAAATTGACATAAACAGAAGGAAGGAAAAGATTATGTTGGAAAGTAATGGGAAGTGGAAATATTAAGAGAGGATAGAAATGTAAATGAAAGCGGAGGGGGAGAGAATGTATTATACAAGAAAGAAAGGGAAGATTTATGAGGAGAAGAGGGATTGTAATCGGTAGATAAGATTCAGGCAATGATTCTGTATCATTTTGTTTGTTTAAGGATACATTCTGGTGAAAAATTGTCAAAAAATCGATCTTCTTTTATTGCATATTTCGTTGTATATTAACATTTCAAGAATACACTATCAAAATTTCAAAAAGAAATTCGAAGAATTAAGGATTCTACAGCCCAAAGTCGAGCGGCGCTCGAAGCATAGGTAGAGGGGCGAAGGTATGGAGCGCAGATAGCGGAGCTGAATAAGGGGAATAGGCAAAAAGTTGTTGTGAGCAGCTGTTTGGAAATTCAAAAAAGCAACAAAAAGTAAATAAAAAAGCAAATTTCAAAAAAATTTATGGGAAACCTATTAGAGAAATGTCTACCTACTACAGTTTGGCAATTCATCCAGATTCTGTAGAAAACATGAGGAAAGAAATCTGGTCAGGTTTTTGCCACAAGATTTCTACTGACTCCAAGCCGCAACATTAATGCTGCGACATCAGCTGGTGTAAGTACTTGCAAGCTCAGAAAGACAACAAGCAGTACGAGCATAAGCCACCATTAGAAGATGATCAAAGTTATGATTAAACCAGTTTATGAGAGTTTAACTGAAGATACTTTATTAAAGCTCTGCTTAGGAAGAAACACTCAAAACAACAATGAGAGTTATAATCACAGCTTGTGGCAGTTAGCACCTAAGCACATGTTTGCAGGAAAAATTATGATTGAAATTGCTGCTTGGATATCATGTGTTTTTAATGAAGGTTATTTCACATTTCTTAAGATAATGCAGCTGATGGAAGTTAAAATTGGGCTATATGCCAGTCACAACGCCAAAAAATGAGATGAAAAACTCCTAAAGCAAGTGGAGCTTGTGTGTCCATTGAACGAAAGAGGCTAGGAAAAAAGAAACTGGGCAAAAGATGTTTGAGAAAGTTGAAGGCTTACTTTATGGACCAGGAATCATTGATTAACGGTAAATAGTTTAATTATCATTTTATTTTTAAAAAATTTGTAAAAAAGCTTTAAACGCTTTTATCAAAATGTTGTTTTTTTGAGTGGTTGGCACGATTTAAAAAAAATTTACCGATCGATTTTAAAAATTCTTGCGGCATTGTATTCGTAGATTGACTAGCTATTGCGTAAAGCGGAATAAACGGTTTCATTAAAAATTAAATTTTTTATTCAACTTTTTAGACAAAAAAGAAGTGTTTTTTTACATCATTTTCTAAAAACACGTGTCAACTCGCAAATTACCAATATTTGTCAATAATTTTGCTTTACGCGATAGCCACACAAATAAACTTTAAAAAGAAATTTTGTTTTTTGATTTCAGGCTATTGGTTCTCGAGATATCATATCAACTGTTTGATCATTTTATTTTTTCAACGCTGCGCCTCTCAACTAATTTCTTGGAATTTTGGAATAAAAATATTACTGTAAAAATTTTTTTTATATATTGTAACATGTGTATTAATAAATATGTCAAAATTAAGAACCATGTGTCTTATAGTTTTCTTTAAAAAAATTCCAAAAAAGGCCTTATTTTTAATGCGGTTACACCAGAATGTATACTTGCCCTGTTTTTGTCTTTTTATGTGAATCATTTCAGATATCAATCTCTTATTTTAGGAAGATTCACTGCCTAAAATCTTAACTTTATTCCATCTAAAATTGTGATAAAAATTGATACGGTGGTCGGATGTAACAGATGGAGACCAGTTTTTTTGTTGATATCTGAAATATATTTACGTATTCTCGTATCCAATTTTCTTTTTGTTTGGCCAACATAGTTGGTCTCACAATCATCACATGAAATCTTATGTACCACATTTTGATTAGAAAGCAATTCTAATTTATATTTTTCTCTCTTTATAAAACTTTTTAAAGTATTGGTAATGGAAAATGCTAATTTACAATGAAACATGTTGGATATAGATGAAAAAGGAGAGATAGACTTAACACAAGATACTATGAAAAATTTTTCTTTGATTTGTAATTTATATGTGGTATATTTATTTTGAATGTGAAATTTTAAACGTTTATCTATTGTAGAAAAAATAAGAGAGAGGAGATAATCATTATTTTAAAAAATGTGAATTGCATCTGTTAGATTCTTATGTTGAAACCGAGTATGTGATAATTGGTCTATTTTGTCTACATAACTAATGATTGTGTCTTTTTCGTGACAAACAGAATGGAAATACGTGATAATTAGAATGGAAATAAAGAAACCTTCCAGAAAATGTTGTTTTATGATATTGAACGTAATTCTCTGACTATCAATAATCAAAATTGTGTCAAGAAAATTCAATCTATTGTCAATACTACAACCTCCATAGTAAATTAGAACTATGTATGTAAAGAATTAAAAGTATTAAGTGTGTCATCAATAGTATCAAATGGAAGTGCGAGAATGATGTCATCGACATATTTGTAATAAAAGAATGGTGGTATTTATAATGTTGTGATAGCCAATTCTTTCAAATCCTGCATTACAATATCAGCAATAACAGGAGATAACGGTGAATCAAAGTATTGGAGTACCAAAAACTTGTTTACAAAATTTGTTGTTAAAGCGAAAAAAAAAATAGAATTTAAGACAAAATTAACAGCAATAATGAATTCATCCTTTGGAATGTTTATCTTTGTGGAAATGTGGTCCCATCTTTTCTCAACGCTGTTTAATGCCAAATCAGCAGGCACGTTAGTAAAGTGAGATACAACATCCAAAGAAGCCAAAACATAATTAGATTCAAAAGCCATGCCATTTAATTTTTCGACTAAATGGAAGCTGTCTTTTATGTGGCATGCTAGGAACTTGTGGTATACTCTTAATGATAATGTTGTGTAAGTAAAGAGAAAAATAATACAGTGGACTATTTATAGATGATACAATTACACTCAATGGGTTACCAGCTTTATGAATTTTAGTCAATCCATACACTAATAAAAATCGATGCAAATGTACAAAGAAAATGTACTTATTTTTTGGTAAATTTATTGATTTTTTGTAATTTTTTACTTAAAATTTGTATTATTTTTTTTACTTCAATGGAAAATACTAAAATATTATGAAAAATTAATTGAATACAAGATGCGTCAGGTATCTGAGGACATTCACATAGCCAAGTTTTCGCAGCAAGTTTTTTTCTTTTTTTTCTTTTCAAATCATAAATGAAGGACAATAAGTTGACTAATAAAATGAAAAGACACGCTGTTATCGTCGCTATACACGCGAATCACAGCGATCTTGAAATCTCCGAATTTTTTAAATTCGCCCGATTGTTTGTTCACAAAGTTCGTCGAGAGTTAGAAGCATCTGATGGTAATGTAGAAAGTATTGCCAAGCGCAAAAAACATAAGTCACGTTCAGCAGAGTTAGAACATCACACTTTGTGCAGCAAGTCCAGGGCGTTATTGATGAAGATCCTTCAAAGTCCACAAGAGCCATATCGAGAAACCTTCAAGTTTCTGAGTGCACAATTCGTCGCATTGTCCACGAAGACATCCGGTACAAGTCCTACGTGATGCGCAAAAGTCAGTTTATGTCGGCACAAACTCAGGAACAGCGATTCATCCGGGCACAACGACTTTTAACCAAGTTAAAACATCTTGAAATCCCGGATATACTCTGGTTTTATTCTGACAAAAAAATTTTGACCAGGATAAAAAAATAAACCAACAAATGATAGGTGGCTATGTGCGGATCCTTCAGATGTTCCTCATGTTATACATACAAAGTTTCCGGCATCTGTTATGGTTTTGGGAGTGATGAGCAATGAAGGGCACGTCATGCCACCCCACTTCTTTCCTCAAAGACTTCGAGTGAATGCTGTTGCCTACATTGAAGTTTTGGAAGCAGTTGTGAAACCCTGGATAGATAGCGTGCGTGGTGAGAGGCCATACGTATTCCAACAGGACTCTGCTCCTTCACACAAAGCCATGACGATGCAAGATTGGATGTCCGAGAAACTGCATGATCACATAACCCCAAACATGTGGCCACCTAGCTCTCCGGATCTTAATCCTTTGGATTACTACGTATGGGGCGTTGTTGAACGGGAGACCAATAAACATCCCCATAACACGCTTGATTCCCTAAGAGCAGCTATTACCAGAGTAATGACGCATATCATTTGATTCGAACGAGGATTATTTGATTCGGGCATGCAAATGTTTCCGACAGAGAATTGAAGCTGTTATTGTTGCTGAAGATCGATTAGCTGTATAGCCTACGAGTCACTTAGTTTGTAAAAATTTCATTAAAATACAATAAGTTTTCTAAGAAATACACAAATTTTAGTTTTAAAGCCAATATGTCCTTAGATACCTGACGCACCCTGTATAGTATTATATATTTACAGATCATTTGTGAAATTTACTTCCAATATCGCTAAATTTACTCGTAATATTATACATGTGTTTAAATTTTACTCTTATATTGTAAATTTACAACTTGGCGTGGGATTTTACTGTCAGTAGTGTAGTATCATGATATTTTAGTAAAAAAGTATGCGCGTGTATTACCATGTGAGCACATCGAGAATATTCTGATGGTGTTTTATATTATTTGTGTTTTTCATTGCGTCTTCATATTTTCTTGTAATAATCGAAAGCATCTCAAGATTAAAAGGGTAGTATCACAATAAAAATATACTGTGGATTACAATGTCTATCAATATGTTCAAATGTAAAACTTACAGCAAGTTTAACCTCCAAAATATTACAACTTTTATAATATCCACCAGTACTTAATAGAAATAAAAATGCTTCCTTCCAATGTTTAACTAATGCCTGTAGATTAACATTCCAAACATATCGTGCATTCAGACAACATATTTTCCGAAATCATAATACTAATAGGACATTGAGTGATAGTATGAGTATACCTTATACAGTATCTGTGAAATGAGAAATTTGTGGTTTATCTATTATACAAATTAACAATACAAAATATATAGTAAAATACTAAAACAATCATATAATTTCTGAAGTAGCATGTCTCCTTTTTCTAAGAATTGTAAATCAACTATGTTATATAAAAAAAGAAATATGTTAGCTCAGCACTTAACTCGATTTCATAAAAGTGAAAAAAATTATAAATTACAAGATACTGATGATTTTATAATTAATAATGAAGTTAATGAATATTTACAACAGATGCTTTGTCACTAGGAAAGTAACGAAAATAAAATTTACAATAAAAATTTAGATTCTTTAGGTATGAAGTTATTAGGCTCTTTATATTTATTATTAGAAACACAGTATCACTTACCTAACAATCTTTACAAATTTTAATTAACAATGTGAATGATTTCTCTCTCTCTCTCTCTCTCTCTCTCTCTCTCTCTCTATAAAATAAATGTGCAATATTTGTTGAAACAATTAACTTTAAATAATTTAAATATTGATAATTCATTATTAGAAAGTGACTTGTAGCGATTTGCCACTAGAGGTCCAATGGGATTCGTTCGGATTCGCGGAAGCACCGCAGCTACGCGAATTTCCTTTAAATAAAATAGCAATCTAAAATTCATTCCAGGCGTCTAAGGCAGGTCCCATACTACATCGCTTTACTGATGAATTTAGCAGCGTGGGACCGGGACGGAACGCCGCGAGCGACCAAAACTTTCGAGTCAGACCTCCTTAATAGACGAATATCATTTTTGTAAAGACCGATCTATAGACTTATTTAAAATTGCACATAACTCACAAAATGGAATCTTTAGATCAATGTTTGCGAGAGACAAATATTACACATTGACGATAGTTTTCATTTATTATATCGAACGTTTCGGCTCACTTTGGAGTCATCTTCAGCGAAAAATAGACTGCAATACTACGTTGAGAGTAAGTCACTTGCAGATTGGTAGAAATGCAGTAGTCCATACGCTATATAAATTATTACAATTTTACTGTTAGTTCAATACTTAAAACAGTAATAATCGTGTGACTCACCTCAACAAAAAAATATCGAAGTTATGCAAACATTGATTCACAATTTCCATGTGGTATAAATTAACAAAAATCGTTCCTCAAATTAATATCGTGTCAGTTCATCTTGACGTGTCGTTTTAAATTGAAACGTTACAAAGTGATAAGAGAACTTATAATATAAACAAACAATGATAATAAATAATAATAAGAAAGTCAACCTATACATAACTATTGTTACGTCCAAGCTCCGCGCGCATGCGGAGCTGAGGGGGTGAACGTAACGAGGAACCGAATTGTTAGACCGATTTGATCGTGTCCGGGCTCCGGACCGCAAGGGAGCCGTGGGGGAGGACCGACGCAAATCGGGAGGCGCTTCGCTTCGTCCTGAGGCTCCTAACGAGCCGGGGGTCGAACGGAGGACGAAGCGGAATCCTCTGCTCGTGCTCCGCTAAACGGACACACGAGTCGGACGTACTTTGAAAAAGGGCCCAAACTGGCTCAGTGTGCCGAGAGGGGCGCACTTTAACGCCAGCTGTGCCAGTACGGCCGTATGCCTTGACTTTCGGTCATGGAACTTAATCCGAGTGACCGGGGAGAAGGCTAAGTGCAATCGCGAGCGAGCTTAAGAATACGAGGAGGGGTTTAGTTTAAATAAATTACCGGGAAGTAAATTTTATAATAGTAATTAAGGAGAAATAAAAACTGGAGTTATGCATTTTTGAATTACAAAAAATATAAATATAATTTTATCAGGTAAATATAATAATACAATTTTCGTTTTTTTTTTTTATTAAATGTACTTGAGAGTGTGTGTGTGTGTGTGTGTGTGTG
>NW_017305384.1:229692-232833 GCF_001594115.1 Trachymyrmex septentrionalis | reverse complement strand
GCTGGGCTTGGTGAGAAATCCGGGCGCGGGCGGCGAATCGGCGCGATCGGGCGGTTCTCGTCAAGCGGCGGCGAGGGGCGAATGGACGGCGTGAACGCATTAAAAATTTATTGTTTTTAATGCGTCCCCAAAAAGCAAGGGGGAAAGACGGGGGGGGGACCACTCGATGTTAAATAATGTGAACTTACTGGTGATGTAGGGCCCAACCGCAGAGAAGGTGGCGTCGGATGTTGTGTATGTTGAACGGACTTCCTCGATCAAGATACTGGCTGTTGATTTGGGGTGAATCCCGATGGTAGAATTTGTTCGCACTGATTCTATCGGAACTTAAAGTTTCGCGACCAACTCACTGATTTTAAGAATTTTGATTATCGCGACTTATCGCTCGATTGCTCCGGACTTCGAGAAAAATCTGCTATATAACTGATCTACTAACTATCTGCTCTGCTATCTATCTGACTATCTATCTGCTCTGCTATCTATCTGACACGGGGGTTGCGGAATCGCGATTTTTATACTAATCGCCCCAGATTACTCAAATTTGGATTGGTGGAATAGGTTTCGTTAGTTGGGAGTAGGATTTTCTTTCGCTCTTAGATTGGTCAAGATTTTGGGGGAGGAAAGGATGTTGACAGGAATCGGAAGAGTGGGAAAGTGAAACTCCAAAATTTTATGACCCTGAGATTTATGGGGAAACGTACGTCTCGGGCGCCGAAAAGTCGCGGATGCATCGTCACCACGGGACCACCCAGAATCTACCCCTGAACGTCGCGTGCCGTTTCTTAAATTTTATAATTACGAATTCGCGAGAATCGTTTCGCGACTTGATCGTTAATCTTGGCGTTAATCAGTCTTATGCTTTCCATACATATTGATTTTTATCTCGGAGCGACATTCATGAGGAGATAACGGATTCTTAGTTTTTAAGATGAAAAATAAAAAAGGAAAGAATATAAAATTTTAGAGTTTCGAGGAATTCGAGATCTTTATGAAAGAAAAGAGTCGCGTGAGTCCGCCGGACGTAACACTATTTTTAAATCTCAATATTGTTTTAATGTGTCTAATAAGGAAGCATACGTAATGCAAACATTCTGTGTCTTTAAATTGAGTCTATTCTTCTGCATATATATATATATGAAACATTTCTGAGTTTAAGTGTTTATTGAGAAATCTTTCTTTACCAAGAATTTGGACATTCTCCCAATCAAATTCATGATTAAAATCAAGTCGGTGATCTATGATCATTGATTGGTTCTTATTAATGCTATCATTATTTAATCCATTATTCTAATTTATTAAGAGAATTCGACCCATTACGACATTTATGGATCTTAGCATTTGAACACAAATATCAATATTTCAAAAATGTTGTTCGTCATACGACTAATTACAAAAATGCCTTTTTTCTCTCTCTTGAAAATCACATTAACTTTTACAAGCTTATAACTCTTCTTTAAATTTTTTGAATTATAATAAAATTATATCAGAAAATGCTTGAACAAAAGTGTTCCAAGAAGTAAATAAAGTTCATAAGATTCATGAAAATCAATATTATTTTTCTTTTTCAGCTTTAAAGGAATAACCTATAAGAAAAATAGTTTTGTGTCATACGGCATAGACACCCTCGGATGCTACAATCTATGTTAAATTGAATGTCTTGTTATCGATGTAGAATTTGAAAATTTATACTTTTATGGTACTAAAATAAGCAGTAATTATAATTCAACTAATGGTTTATTTGAAAAGTTATCAATAGAGGATGATGCGAAAATATTTATTAGCTATAAAGATCTTATCTCACTCGAAACTGTCTTAATGCAAGATATTGATGGTAGTCCTTTATTTTATTTCAAATCCGTACTTTTCGAAGAATATTAAATGTATCTATTATATTTTTTATTTTTACTTATAATTGTTAAAGTAATTGTTATTTTTAGTAAAATTTAAGTTGCTTTTCATTTACACATAAGTGAAACTGAGTCTAAGGTGAGCTGAGTATGAAATACTCAGATTAATGACATCATTATTTGCTTATTTTAATAGTTATCGAATAATAACACAAGTCCATAACCTCATTTTTAGAATTAGTCTATGATTTAGTAAAGCACATGGTCTCAATCTTGTCCAGTTTGTAAAAACTCAGTTGAATCTCACTTGTTAGAATACAAAAGAAACATGCAGTCAACTAAGTTATGACGTCACAAGTGAGAATTATCTGAGAATCGGTGTAAATGGAAAGCAACTTTTAATACAACTAAAGAGATGTTTGAGATACGTAAAGATATAGAGTGTTAAAAATTTGTCTAGAAATAAATACAAAAATTTTAACGGGATAGTTGATGTTAAAACAAAAAAAAACCGTATATAACATATGTCCTAAAATATTTTTAATAATAAAACAAAGCTACACTCTCTCAATGATGCAGTGATATTAAAATAATCAGTTTCTTCAACACAATTTCTGAATATATCGAGATTTTTGTAAAATTCGACATACGTCACGTTTATTATATAAAATCAGCTTTTTTTAAAAAAAAAACTGAAATTTTGTATATAAGTATTGTATAATATATAATAGGTCTACAATAATTCAGTCATAAATCAGAAGTCAGAAATTAGAAATTGATTGCCATCCATTCCATTTCTAGCTTCTGACTTCTGATTTATAACTTATTGTAGAAGACCTATTACATTTTTTTTTATGCCAAAAGAGATACTTAATTATTGACATAATTTTTTTTATTATGCATATTAAATATTTTTAAAAATAATTTTCAAAGCAGGTTATAAAAGCTATGAGTTTTAAAGCTATACATATAAAGATATATATATAGAGTTTTGAAAGCTATGAGATAGAGGTCCATATCTTGAATGATTTTTTAGAAAATTATCATTAAAATAACAAGTGCGATTTTTTAAGCAATTGACAAAATCATAAAAAATTTATTTTTAATACACTAAAGTTGATTAATGTTGAGTCTTTCAAGCTTTACGGAATAATGTTGGACATTAAAACTAATAATATCTTATGTTTTCATTTCATGTTAATTAAGGTTTCCAATATAAAATGTATTGCATCTTATTTAAATTATGAGAGACTGTCATTCGGTTATTTTTTTCCACTTTTTAGTTATTTTGAAA
>NW_017305384.1:214038-229205 GCF_001594115.1 Trachymyrmex septentrionalis | reverse complement strand
CAATCCGCCAGAAACGCCCGGATTTGTGGAAGAACAAAAATTGGCTTTTGCACCATGATAACGCCCCTGCTCACACATCGTTGCTTGTGCGCGAATTTTTGACCAAAAACAACACACTAATGATGCCGCAGCAACCGTATTCCCCAGATCTGGCCCCCTGTGACTTTTTCTTGTTCCCGAAACTGAAGAGGCCCATGAAAGGACGACGCTACGCTACGATTGAGGAGATAAATACGGCATCGAAGGAGGAGCTGAACAAGATCACAAAAAATAATTTTTTGAAGTGCTTCGAAGATTGGAAAAAACGTTGGCACAAGTGTATAATATCTGATGGGGATTACTTTGAAGGGGACAAAATAGATATTCATGAATAAATAAATAGCATTTTTGTGTTATTTTTACTTTACGTCATAGACATTTATAAAATTTATACAAAATTTTCACATTTGACGGGTATTATATTTGTGTCCGTATGACTCCATATGGGATGTCAGATTGAAATATCAATTACCGATTTCAAAAGTAGAGATTTCAAGTTTGGAACGCTTTTTTTTAATCTTGTTCAGATGATTTCTCACTAAGTTATTGCTATTATAATATATTAAAAATGTATGCAAAAATTTAGTGTGCAAAAAAATAGGCATTTTTGCATAAATTTTTAAAATATTTAAATAGCAATAACTCAGTAAAAAATCATCGTAGCGAGATGTTTAAAAAAATCTTTTAAAGCTTAAAAGAAATCTCTACTTTCAAAATCGGTAATTAATATTTTAATCTGACTGATCTTATATGGAGCTATACGGACACAAACAGTGTCCGTCAAATATAAAAATTTTGTACAAATTTTACAAATATCTATGGCGTAAAATAAAGATCATACAAAAATGCGGTTTATAATAATCAAAAGTGTGAAATTTTACTTTCAATTTGCTTTTTTTATAGATTCCTGTACGATTTTTTTTCATCGAGTTGTTTAATATTGGAGCAAAAAGGATCGTTTTTGCTTCGTCGTTTTTTTTTGCGAGTACATAAGAATTTATCATTCTTACTTCTGCAGATTCTCTATAAAGAAATTAAAAAATTATTTAATGTCTATAATGCATCCTTATTTGTTCTTTTTTACTCCTTTTTTTGTAAAGACAAATTATATTTTTATTATAAAAAATGAATTGTTTTATTGAAATAATTATTTAGAAGTAAATTTAATAGTAATTTAACTTTAAAAGAATAATTTAATTTTTATATTATTAGTTTAAAATATCTTGTTCAATGACGTATTAATTATTTTATTAATTTAACCGTAGGAAGATAAAGCATCTTTTTCAAATTTTATTGTTAACTATAACTTTATATTTTCTTTTGAGAAAAATACTGTTACTTTTAAAACTTTACACACACTAAATAGAAGTTATTTTACAAGGAATTTATTTTTTAATAAAAAAATTGAAAATTTTATTTTCAATCGTCTATATTCAGATCACTATATTCATACCACTGTGCAATGGGCGGCAGCAACCGCGACAGTTCACGGCCTGCTGGGTTCTAATGATATGTCACAATATGGTTGCACGTATCATTGATTACTGATGTTTACGTAAACCGATACTGCTGGGATTTTCTACTTCAAAATATATTTTACGTCTTTCCACGCGAAACAATTTTCACCCTACTTCCCCCTCTGCTTCAGGGTTATACAATTTTCAAGCTGCCTTGGTAAGAAAGAGGTGAAAGTCGCTTCGCGTAGAAATTGCACGCCCTGAAGCAGAAGGGGAGGTGGGATAAAAGTTGCTTTGCGTGGAAAGTTATAAAACATATTTTAAACCAGGAAATTTCTGTTTCATATAGTAGAAAAGAGAGACGATTTTTCAAACATTTTTGTTAATAACATTTTAACGAACAGCGATCTCCATCTAAAACCTGTTGAATATGTCATTCAGGATTATACATATAACATATGTCAAGGTCAAGGTCATCGACGCGGTGTCCCTTAAATATTGCATAGTTACCTTTTATATTTATATTAGAATAGAAAACCATAATCTAGGTGAAATTTAAGAGATTATACATGTAGAAATTACTTGTAAATCTCAATTACCTGAAATCTTGATAAAATATACTCAAACGATATGTGTAACGATGATTTTAAAAGATTTCTGTCTCACGAAGCAAGATATTAACGTACAAATTTGCCATTTTTGAGCGATAGAGATTATGGAACTTGCTACATGAATATATATATAGTGATTACGTGTGCCATATGCTCAGTGCCATATGCTTAGTGATTTAAGCCATTACATTGTGGTTTAAGAAACTATAGCATCTTGTAAAGCTTTATTTATTTAACAAACAAGATTCTTAAGAAAACTTTAATTCAATTAATCTAGTCCTAATAGTGTTTTAAACATGTTAAAGTATAAAAAATTGGGCTATTTAATTTATATTTTTTCTACTATAAAATATGTTGAAAAATAGCAACAATATTCTTCTTTTTATTTACGTAAATAGCTATGCTCCTACTGCATTTCGTGTTATGTAATGCAGTAACGTTGAAATATTTTGCAGTTTTTAAATAATATAATTTGTGAGAAAGTGTGTAAATACAATAATTGAATTTTTAGACAAAGTAGTGCGATTTAGAAGCCGATGCGATATCGGCAACCTTATCCTCTAATATTTGTGACATTTTTTGTTAATAACTTTTTAATGAATGAGCGACAGCTAAAATTCGTTTAAGGTCACTCAGAATGATGACCTTAACAATACACTGCTGTCGAAAAGTTTCCGGACATATATCTTAAAATTGCACAATATTCAGATCATTGTAATTCGGTAAACAGACAAAAAAATAAAAAAACATTTTAAATCTTGAAACTTATACTTTAGCATGCTTTTAACCGCTTTTAAAAAGAATTTTGTCTTTACAGTTCTGTATCTTAATAAATATCACGTTTATTATATTTCTTAAAATTCCGTACATTTAACAGTGCGCAGTTTAATAAAAAGTATTTTTTTCAAAAAGTTCAATATTTTTTAAAAATAGTACAAAGATTTACCTTCAAAATGCTTTTCTAAAAAATTTCTTGACTAAATTACGTAATATTGAAACTAAACCTGCATTGCTACGATAAATAACCAACGTGAAATTTGGTGAAAAATCATGACACAAAATTTTATTTTTTCAATTATGTGGAATTAAATTTAAAAACGATCAGAAGGTTATTAAAGTACAAACTTCGAGCTTCAAAGTACTTCGTTAACTTTTACGATGGTATTTCATTAAATTTTAATGTTGATTGTGAGCTATGCAGGTTTAGCTTCAATGACGTGTAATTTAGTCGAGAAAAATCATAAGAAAATTTTTAGAAGGTAAATCTTTGTATTGTTTTTTAAAAATATTGAATTTTTTGAAAAAAATATTTTTTATCAAACTGTTAAATGTACGAAATTTTAAAAAATACAACAACGTGATATTTATTAAGCTACAGAACTGTGAAGATAAAATTTTTTAAAAAAACGGTCAAAAACATGTTAAAGTATAAGTTTCAAGCTTCAAAATGTTTTTTTATTTTTTTGTCTGTAATGATTTTTTATTGAGTTACAATGATCTAAATATTATAATATTATAATAAAATTTTAAGTTCTATGTCCGGAAATTTGTTGACGGCAATGTATGTTAAGGTCACGGTTGCCAGATCTCCAAAACTTCGACTGGAGACTCCAGTTTTCGGTATCAATCCAGTTCTCCAACAGACATAAAAAATCTCCAATCTTTCGTTCGCATAGGGTATTTATTAATTGCACTATCCAGTGATGCCCGCGATGTTATCATATATAATTATTACAGTTTTTGTTCAGAATATTTATTTGAAAATATTTTTACTATTATTACTAAAGATAATGTAAAAAAGAAAAACCAAAGAAGAAATAGAAAAACTACTACAAAACAGATATATGAAAGACGCTAGTTTTTGCAAATATTATGTTATATTAAAGATGTGTAGCATATTTTTTTTTGTGTTTTGAAATAACGCGCTGTATGGTGCAATATTTAAATTACCTACGTGGAAAGTAATAAGAAAGTCTGTGATTATGTTAGCAGTTTATATTATTTTTCGAATAATGAAAAAATTTCTAATTGTGTTTGCACTGTATGTAATCTTGTAATAATAATAAAAAAGTGATTGTGTTGACATTTTATGTTGGTCAAATATTAATAACAAAAAATCTATAACAGTGGTCGCAAAACACTAATTAAACCTTACGCCTTTTTATTTTATCTTTTTTTTTAATGAAACAATTGGCCGGTCTTTAGTCGAAATATGAAATCTCCAGCGCATAAATTTTCGAGTCCCAGTTGTATAGTGCTCGGGACCTGGCAACTGTGGTCAAGGTCAAGATCATCAGGAGATAATTTTTTGTATAATTTTTTGTTTCATAATTTTATATTCGTAGATATAAAAATCAGTTTTAGAAATTTTGAATAACCGTTGAGTGCGTTAAATGACTAGAAGATTTCAAAACACTCAGGAGGATGTCACATGATTAGGAAGATTAGCATTGCAAAACCTACTCTAGTAAAATAAAAATAAGGTAAGTAAAAAAAATGTAAGTAAAAAAAGAGGAAAGTATATATATGGAAAGAATAACAGATATGTAATTGAAACTGCTAAGAAACGAAAATTGAGACATCAAAATATATAAAGAGATAAACATTTCTTTTATATTTCGTTGTCGCCTTCTAGAAGCTTTATTTACGTTTCTATCACTCTCTCTTTACATTTGATATTCCAATTTTTATTTTCCTTAGGATAGAGTTTTTCAAAGATACTTTCAAGATCTGATTCTAATCTAAGAAGAGATGATGAAAGTTCTAGCGCCATGTATATCCAAGAAACAGAGTAGTTAAATAACTTTTGAACATCTTAATTTTTAAAAATAACAATATGTCACTTTTAATGTAAAATATAGGTTTTCAAAACAGGAAATTTTTACTATCTTCAATTTATAACTCTTACACTCACAATCTTCAAATTTTCCAATCAATTTTGTATAAAACCAAGGTAAATAAGTAAGGTAGGTAGTCTAACCAGTAGTACACTACGAACTATTGCGATATTTCGTATATATGACGTTATCAGATTGTGCTGTTATCATGCAGCGACTCGCATTTGAACCCCTTCTCGACTCCTCAGTCAATTGGCAGAATTGGCAGAATTGGCGCCAAGAATGGCTATGTAATATCACATTTTAAGAATTTTGAGTTGCAAAGTAAGTTTTTTTTCATAAGTTTTACGCATTTTTAATGTTTTTGTTGTTATACCTATCATTTTTTTTCATTGTGCATTAGTTTTGTGTGCACATTTGACTTTATTATTATAAGTAACTTTTTTTTGTTGTACATTATTTTATTACATTATTTTGGAAATTATCGTGGAAAAGGTTAGGTGGTCTACAATAAATAATTTGATGTAGTTTATTATTAAAAATAGCATGGTTTATTGTGTACACATCCCTTGTAACAATAAACCACTTTTCGTTTTTTTTTTTTCAAGATAATCGAAATTATGGTTAAATTAAAAAAATAACCTAAGAATTATTATTTACAGTAGCCAACTGAATTCATAAATTGTATGACAAAACTCAAATCTTCAACTCAATAATGGAGAAAGATATAAATCTCTGAAATTTACATGTTGGACATTCACATTTATTGTTGGACAACTTACCCTATACAAAATGATGAATTGAAATCGAATCTGGGAAACTATACTCACACTGCGGAATCATACATCGTCCTAAAAACGGCAATATGAAATGTTAATAGTAAAGTATATTATATATTTCATTCCTTGAGTCTTTTATATACGTATAAGTTATATAAGATGCGTCACCAAAATCTGGACAAATTTCAATTTAAATTTTCCACTATATTGTGCCTCCGCCAGAGATTGTTGTTGGCGTCCGAGAAAACCTGATGCTTCTAGTAAACAGTCATATTCTCAAAATGGCTGCGATGTTGAAACCAAGTGTATAATCAAAGAGCCGCGATTATTGAAGGCCTTCGTGCTGGGCGCTCAGCAATAAGGAAATAATTCGGTTCTTTGGGTACCCGAGATTAACCGTTTATGACGTTGTGGCAAAATATACGGCTTTAGAACAGTCCAACAAAAGTTCCAGTATGCCAGCGAAGAAGAGTCACTCGAAAGAATGCATCGCAAGGACTCCCGCAGTCGTTGAAAGGGCTCAAGCGCTGATTTCGGATGACCCAGGGCAATCGTTGCAAAAATTAGCATCAATTGTTGGTGTAAGCGAGCCAACAATGCGTCGAATTGCCGAGGAGGACCTTTACTACAAATCGTACACATTAAAGATACGACAGATGCTCTCTGAAGCTGCCAGGACAAGCCGAGTTGCTCGTTGCAATTTGCTATTGTTTTCTTTGAAAAAAGAATTTTAAATTCCTTGAACTATTACGTATGGAGCGTAGTTAAAAGGGTTACAAACAAATCTCGGTATCCCAATGTGACGTCATTAAGGACCGCTATTGAGGCAGCATTCGGCATGGACAACGCTACATTACAGCATGGGTGCCAACGCTTTAGACCGAGAATAGAAGCCGTCATTCAAACTAATGAGGGATATATTGAATAATTGTCCTCTATAGGGATTCTCCTAGTGCTATGTAAAAGGATTTTTTGTAATATTTAATTATTTATTAAAAACATTTTGTTTAAAGAAATTGTTCGATTTGTCCGGATTTTAGTGACGCAGCCTTATATCAAAGAGAAATTGCGATGCAACTGTAGATGTCACCGCGAAATAAGAAGAATAGAGCCAAAAATGTACAGCGCTGCACGTTGTGATGCTGAGGTAGTCTTCAAAACTAAAAGGCTGTGGTGGCTGCTGACGGTGTTCTAAGTAACAGATAGGTCTGGGTAATTGCTTCACTTAACGAGAAACACGTTCGATCCTTGCGTTCGTTCCCTCCGACAAAATCCAATATTAACCGTCGTGCTGTTTGATATAGTTCAGTATATTCCACGCCGCGTACATTTTGCAAGCTCTTTCGATCTTCTCGTTTGTCTGTCGTGTGCCCTTTGTCGACGTTCAAGGGTCTCTCCTAACGACGTTCAGAGAATATCTCGGAAGGCAGGCACTTCTCACCGCGGCTGTAGTGCAATTTTTGAATATTTTACGTGG
Organism: Trachymyrmex septentrionalis; assembly: GCF_001594115.1. Lineage (NCBI taxonomy): Eukaryota > Metazoa > Arthropoda > Insecta > Hymenoptera > Formicidae > Trachymyrmex > Trachymyrmex septentrionalis. The sequence continues at coordinate 222,005 of NW_017305384.1, read as the reverse complement.
CACGCCGAAAAAAAACCCATTTTTCCTTCACGTAACATCTAGAACAATCACAAAAGCGTTGTATTGTATGCGTATCATATATGTTTTTCTTCGACTTTCATAGAGATACGACTTTCATAGAGATATCCATTATGTTTAAGATAATGTATTACTTATGACACTTCATTTAACCAGCTTTTATTACTCTCGTATTTATAAAGCAGAAATTTATCCTGGGATATCTAGGTATTCCTGCTTTATAAATTCTATTAAATGTATAAATGTTGGTTATACACGTTTACTATATTTAGCGTAAATTATTTCAATTAACAACTAAAATAAATTTTTTTATTTATCCCTATCTAAATTCTAAAGAATGTATAAAATATTATCATTCTTTATTTAACTTTAAATCATTAATGAAGACATTAATGAAAGTTGAAATATAATGTTAGAATATCAGAAACATAATTAATTATGTTAGAAAAAAATCTCGTGAGTAATGTAGGGCTAATGACGTTGCTCGAAAAATAAACAAAACGTTATAAAATAAAAATTAAATATAATTAAATTCAAAGTTCAAATAAAAATTAAATAAAATACATAAAAAAACATGTCTTTATGAGCCAGATATAGGGTTTAATGTGTATAATAATTTATTTATTTAAATAGCACATAAAACACAGAAATAAATTAACTAATACAGATATTTGATGCTTTCTCTTCTATATTATTAGTTAATAATGAATGTAAGACGGAAAAAAATTGTCCTAAATTGATTAATGCGATTAAATTCAGAAAGATAAGTTTTTATTTGACATGTAGAAAGAAGGGAGATTTAAAATGCAATATTTAATTTAATGCTCTATAAGGATAAGAATAAAGTAACAGTATGGCGAAGTAGATCAAGGAAGATCAATTTCTTATAAAACAAGAAAAATCTTTAGAAGTATTAACACTTTTTTTTTAATACAGTAAATATTAAAAATAAAAATAAATATACTAAAAGAAGACTACCGCAAGGGTCTTTGGTCGATATTCCGGCAGTTGCTCCAAAGCCTATCCATCTATTTTTTTTCCACTATCGTCGTTTTTGTGCGCAGAGTTTATTTTATTCTTTGTAAATAAATTGTTAATTAACGAACTGGAAAGGATACGGGCAGTAGAAGTCAAACGCAGAAGATGTCGCGCAAATAATATATCTATGAAGCGTTTTAGTGAATAAAAAAGTTTCATACTTCATAGATATATTATTTGCGCGACATCTGCGTTTGACTCCTACTGCCCGCATCCTTTCCAGTTCGTTAATTAACAATTAATTTACAAAGAATAAAATAAATTCTATATTTCTGAAAATTAGTTTACTTAAAAAAAACGTACAATAATTTCTTATCTCAAAAATAAGCGAAAATAAAAAAGTATATTATTTAGACGCACAAAAAATATTTGTACATTCGAGAAATTTAACTTCTAAGATCGGGAACACACGAAGATCTTTTGCAGGACTCGGTTGTATTTAAGATAAAGCTATTATATTTAAAATATATGTTTTAAATAAAAAAGAAATAAAAAGGTCATTTGGTATTAATTATTTTAAATAAGTTTTTGGAATTTTTTATATTTTTTAGTTAAAATAAGTAGTGTCAGTTTTTTTTACCGATTCCTACAATTTTATATTTTAAATAAATTTCTGAGATTTATTTTATATCTTTTATTTTATACATTTAAGTAAAAGCATATTTAAGTCTATGACAGTCAAAGCTAGATCTTCTAAATGCCTAAATAATTCACAATGAATTATCTATATCCTATATATGTACATGTATATATACCATATTTTTGTAATTACTCAAACTGCGCGTCGAAATTTTTCCAGACTTTATCAAACTACTGTAATAATATCATAAGTTAAATTAAATTGACAAGCAAATTCCCAATCTTCAATCTGATATCATATTATAAGGGTGTAAATATGCTGAAAAACTGTAAATAAATTTATTGCAAAAAATATTACCTCGGCCGGGACTTGAACTCAGATCTCTTGTATTCCGTACGAGCGTCCTGAGCCATTAAACCACTGAGGCCTTAGTCTTCGCAATAATCAGTATATGTAAGAACAACAACGCTTCTTGCAGGCAGCATGTATAAACAATAAAAAGATTTTATTAGCACCGATATGAAATTAAACACTCAAGTAAAATATTCAAACCTATGACGGTCAAAGCTAGATCTTCTAAATGCCTAAATAATTTTCAGTAAATTATCTATATCCTATATATGTACATGCATACGTAGGCTGCTGGAAAAGTTTCTGCAATCTAGTATTTCCAGTGGCGCCAACGTTCTGCTACTATCATATCCGTAAAATTAGATGTTTACAACCTATAATTCAATTGATAGTTTGTACCCAAGACAACTAGTTTTGTTTGCATAGTATTTTAAAAAAAGTTATTTTGTAAGAAAATGGAAATTTCGCGTGAAAATTTTCGGGCAATGATTTTTTACGATTACAAATATAATCTAACTCCGAAACAATGCATCAATCGACTTCATTTGGTTTTTGGGGATGAAGCACCATCCAATAGGACTGTTTATAATTGGTTTGCCGAATTCCAGCGTGGACGTACCTTTCTTAGTGATGAATTCCGTGAAGGTCGTCCATCCACGTCTGTTGTTGCCACTAATGTTGATGCTGTGCGTGAAATGATTGAGCGAGATATAACATACCGGCATATAACATACCGCGAGATTCAGGCATCCTTAGGCATTGACATAAAAGCAATACATACGATTTTGCATGATCACTTGAGCGTACGGAAACTTTGCAGTCGTTGGATCCCACACAATTTGACCGAAGCTCAAAAACAGGCTCGTGTTAAATTGGGTAAAGAAATGCTCAAGAAATTCAATCGAGGTCGGTCAAATTTGATCTACAACAACATTACTGAGGACGAAACATGGATCTATTCGTATGAGCCCGAAAGTAAACAACAATCCACTGTTTGGGTATTTCAAAATGAACCGAAACCAACAAAAGTTGTTCGTTCACGCAGTGCTGCCAAGCAAATGATTGCTTGTTTCTTCAGTTATACCGGACATGTGACAACCGTGGCTTTAGAGGATCGAAGGACTGTAAATACTGATTGGTATACAACAATTTGTTTGCCAGAAGTCATAAATGAAATGCGTAGAACAAACCGAAATCGTCGCATCCTTCATCATGACAAAGCCAGCTGTCACACAGCACATCAAACCATTGATTTTTTATCCAGTAATAATATCGAATTGATGACTTATTGTCCGTATTCACCTGATTTATCACCTAATGACTTTTTTTTGTTCCCAAACATTAAAAATAAGATGTGTGGTGAGCGATTTGAGTCGCCTGAAACATTTCGTACACTGATTTCTGAGGTTACAGCCTTAGCGTGGAAAAAATACTTCGAAAATTGGTTCGAGCGTATGCAAAAATGTATCGATCTTAAAGACGAATACTTCGAAAAACAATAAAGCCATTTACCGAATTTTACATGATTTTTTTTATATTGTTTGCAGAAACTTTTCCAGCAGCCTACGTATATACCATATTTTTATAGTTATTGAGAATTTGCTTGTCAATTTAATTTAACTTATGATATTATTGCAGTAGTTTAATTGCATTTGATAAAGTCCGGAAAAATTTCGGCACGCAATTTGAATAACTATAAAAATATAGTATATATGCCTGAATATGCTTTTACTCAAGTGTTTAATTTCATGTTGATAATAAAATCTTATTATTATTTTATTTTAAATATATTGTCATCAGTTATTTTACCTTTTTTTGTTTGCCCCAAGAATATATTTATTGTAGAAAATTGCTAACGTTTTTTTGCTCCAAATAAGCTTTTTTAAAATAAAAATTTATATTGTACAAATCTTTTTAGCACTCACTCTACCTATTTGTGTTCCTACACATAAAACATGTCTATTTATCAAAAACATATCTATTTCTTGTAGGAAAGTAATTTTATTTCTTGTACGATATAATAATAAATAAAGCAAAAGGAAAGAGAGTAAAGGCCACGAATTAATCCACACTTCCATTTAATGGGAACCATTTAATGGGAACCATTAGTTTAATGTATACCGATTTGGGTAGTCAATGGCAGATCCGTCCATCGCAATTCACATCTCTATGTACATGTTCATTAAAATTCCAACAACGTGGCAACCTAGCGCGATAGATCACCGTAACGATCGAAATTTGTGTATCCTTACATGTACTTGCCGCACGACCTGATGTGAACGTGCGCACTCACATACGGGACGCGAAACGCGGCCGCTGACCTGTGTATACCCTCGAAGAAGATGAACAAGGGTGGCACAGAATTACGAAGCGGAAGGGAGAAAGGATGAGGGGCTAGGGAAGGAGGGCAGGAGAAAACAGTGGCCCCGATACGAAACGGGAGTTCAAAGCCTCGACTCCCGCAACAACGCGTCTAATTACTTGCTTCCTGCCTAGTGCGCGAGCACGGTGAATTTACATCTTGTTTGTTCAAGCAGCAGTAGCGGTGTAAACGCCGCTACCATCGCCGTCCAATGTAGATTGGATACTGCCTATAAACAGGCGATTGCCTTTGACTCGGACAGTCTGGTTTCAACGAGCAACAATATCTTGCGCGAAGAGGATTATGTCGTATTCAGTAGATTACTTTGCGGAATAAATAAGAATGCAAGACAGAGTAAAAATTTGAGATACTATAATTTTATTTTTTTCTAAGAAAAGAATAAAAAGATTTAATTTAAAAAAAAATCAGCTTCAAAATGTAACCTGTTTTAATTTACAGGATTTGCATCGGAATATATACGAACATAAAAAAACGTAATTGATAAAATCATCGAATTTTAGAAAAATAATGGAAATACAAAAGCTTATAGAAATTTTTGCTAATTATTGTCGTTTAAATTTAAAAAGCTTTATATTTTTATTTAATTTTTTAAAATATCATTTATATAACTTTATTTTAAATTTAGTTTTATTTGATAAAACGTAAAGATATTATTAATCAAAATTATAATAATCGCTTACAGATCCTCGATAAAAATATATAGCTATTCTTTTTCGAAACATTGCTACTCTGTCCTTGAATATTTAAATCGATCCCGATAACATTCTGCATGTTTGTATTAAGAATGGGTTTACTTCCAGCCAGATGTGCTTTTGGTATCGGGTACTGTGACGACGTGAAATGAATAGATAGAGATCCAACTCATAAAATGGGACGGAGAGATAGTCGAACAAAAATTTCTTTGAAATTTTTTAAATTGATGAAGCAATTAGTTGTTTTTAATTAATTAACATATTAATTGATTACCAATTGAAGAGTTTTGAGGTTGAAGGAATAAAGCTTTAAATCGAAAAATATAAAGCTTTAAAGTTTTATTTGTGAAAAATTCTATACATTGTAGCTTGCAAAGAGCAATAATAAATATTTTAATACAACATTATGCTATCGGAAAATATTATTAGCAAACGCAATGATATGGATGCTGTACGAGTATGCTCTGTAACGCGTTCAATAATGAAAGTCCATTAAGTGTTTGTATACAAGGTGTATATATAATCAGTAGGTGTTTATATAATCCGTATCTTGAAATCCTTTTCTGAATTAATGACTTTTATGTCGTTGAGTTAAAATTGCCTTGTATGTGATATTACGCATTATAATTTTTTCGCAAAATTGAAAATACGAATATTCACAGTAAATTATTCATTTTCATCATAATATTAACTATTTTTATTTTGTTAAATAATATATCGCAACAAATATTATATCTTTATAATATCAAAGATTTTAAAATCTACGTTACAATAGTTTCAAATAAATTAATTTCAATCTAAATTGACTTCTATACTAAAGATCAATTAATTGTAATTCACATTTAATTAAATTGTACGAGGGCAAGTCAATAAGTTTTTAGAAAAACACTTTTTTTTGATCGATTCATTTTTATTTCTCAACATAGTCTTCTTTCAGCTTGATACACTTAATCCAACGATTCTCCAACTTTTTCAAGTCGAATAATATGATTTGTTCAACTCTTCAAAAAATAAGCTTCTGTTTCGGCGATGAACTGCTCTCTGGTGGTGAATCTCTTTCCTCCGAATCATTTCTTCAGGTTTGGAAACAGGAAATAATCGCAGGGGGCTAAACGCGGCACCTATCTTGCGGATAGCTTTTTCATATCCAATTGTTCGTGCAAAATTGAAATTATTGTGCCATGTGAATTATTGTGCCTGTGGCATCAACAAGCTCGCGCACTTTCACTCGTCGATCAGTCAAAATAATATCGTGGACTTTATTGATGATTTCTGGAGTAGCAGCCTCAATTGGACGTTCCGAACGAGGTGCATCACATGTGAATATACGACCACGTTTAAATTCATTCACCCAATTGTATACAATCGCAAACGCTGGTGCAAATGTGCTATGAACATTATCCAACTCGGCTTTGATTTCTTTCGGCGTTAAACCTTTCATGTAGATGTTTGATCACTGCACGAAACTCGTTTTTTTCCATTTTGCAAAAAATACAGAAGTTGTTCGCTTTAATCGTCTACAGAAATGAAACCATGCAATGAATTCTGCTCTAAATTTGACAGTAATCAGCTGAAAGATGCTACTTGTCAAAAAGTAATGTGACATGACATTAGGAGTGCTTTCTGACAGATTTTCTAAGAACTTATTGACTTGCCTTCGTACATTATTTGCATAACTTTTTTAGCTAATTTAAGTAGCAAAATATAGAGAGTGTTCAAAAAAGATGGTATCAAATTTTTGGAATATGTATAGTACTCGTAAAAACAAACTGAAGTCTTAATAAGCAGTACCCCAAAAGCATTTATTTCTAATGTAAGTTATGAAGCATTTTCTGCTGTAATGACTAATCCGTTTGTTTTGAGTATGCAAATATATTTTCACGCAGCCGCTTATACACTCGTCCTTTACGAGTTTCTAAGCTCGTTGCTTCTTGATAACAGTTATTTCTCCGTTCAGTCTGTGTCAATTCATCCACGAACATTCGTGTATTATCGACAATGTCTGGTCTTGACATATAAAATTGAATACTGTTGTCAACAAATACGAGATAAACCTGAATCTTTGAATGTATTCTTCAATGAAAAGACATGCCGAATTGTGTGTTGAAAATGAATAGAGAGTATGTTGAACATTTGTTGTAGGAGAAACCTGGACCGGTTGTCACAGTTTTTGATTACTGATTTTTATAATATAAAAAAGCCCGTAAATGCTCGATTTTAAACTACTATATACGTTATTATATATTTACATTGTTTAAGTACTAAAAAAAATATTACTGATGAATTCATCATATCACAAAAATAAGTTATTAAATTTTAAATAAAGCTGCAAAAATGTGACAATTAATCCGATGTTCTGGATTGATTATCACACGTTTTAGGATTGGCAGTAGCATATTTGTTATGGATAACATATATAATTTTTATATTAATATCAGCTTTATATTTTGAGAAATAATAGTAATTATGGTATTAATACAAATAAAATAATTATTTTAATCATAAAATACTAATTTATTTTCGTCATTTCTATATAAAAGATGAAAAAATATATGTATATCAATTATTATTATTATTAGGCGTTAGGAACTCGAAAGCTCATTGCCGCAAATACCAAATCCCGCCACTGTTCCCGTCCCTGAGCCAGATCCCTCCATTTGTGACCCTCGTACCCCATTTCGTTAAGGTCCATTCTAATATTTTCTTCCCATCTACGAAGGGGGACCCATAAGTTCCGGGAATTACGCTGTGGTGGGGAGGGAGAGTGGGGGAACCTATTGTTTGACCACATGTCCGTTAGTGTCACGCCACCTGCGTCAGTGTGCGAAGTTGTGTCGCTGTGAGTGCATCGGTTCGCCTGTGAGATTTTTTTTAGTAAAACAACTTTTTACATTTCGGCGAAAAC
>NW_017305384.1:203502-210888 GCF_001594115.1 Trachymyrmex septentrionalis | reverse complement strand
CAAGATAAAGTCGTTTCACGGTGTGAGCCTATCAAACCCACGCCCAACCCCCAAACAGGAGGACCATTCCAATCGGCTGTCCGCGACTGCTTATTCAATTTATTCGCAGCTAGCCTCTATCCTCAACCGAGATAGCGAGGCTTTTCCTCTATCCGCAACCCGAGGACGCGCTGTGTCGTGGTGATTGGGACCCACCCACCCCGGGGATCACTACTGCAACTAGGTTTCCTTCCCCGAGACTAGCGGTTGTTATGCTAACACATATGTATATCAATATGAAGTATAATATATTTATAAGTATAATACATTTGTAAAAATTTGTTTTACAAATGTATTATTTGTTCTCTAAAAATGTGTTGTCTAAAGATATTAAAATTAATTGTTACTTAACCTCATTTTAGTCAATCTACCCCACATAGCCATTTTTTATAAGAGAGTATTCACAAATTTCAGGATAATACTATAATTAATTAATTGTAGCAAAGATCTTCTAATTGTAAGATATGTCATTTTCTATGAATACAGTGATATCACGATTAATAATGTCAAAGATTTGTTAGATAACAGATGATAAGAAATAGATGATAAAGAAGAAAAATTTGCTGATTAACTTCATTTTCTTAAAAATTGCTATAAATAATATATATAATGCTTGTAGTAAACTATTTTACACAAATTAATTATATCAACTACTTACAGTCAAAAAAAGAGATTTTTTGCCAAGTCCTTTTTGAGATATAAGCATTTTGACAATTAACCCCGTACGTCAACTAGTCCCGGTTTTCCCTAATTAAATTTATTTTTTGCTTTATAACTCGGAAATAAATGATTTTTAGAGTTATACTTATTAAGACTTTTCGGTTTGTTTACATAAGTGCTACATATTCCTAAAGTTTGGTACTACCTTTTTTGAACCCTGTATATAATTCATCTTAATTATTTAAAAATAAAGTAACAACAAGAATAAATTAATGTATTTATATTGTTTCAAAATGCATATATGGAATTATATTACTCTAAGATTCGAATTATGTATAAAATTATAAGGTATCTCATACAAATAGAATAAAAATGGATTTTGTAACAAAAAATATCAAGAATAATGTCATTGACATTCCTATATTTTAACATTTTCACCATTATAATTCCTTTAAAATTTAGTGTCATTACTTAACTAATATTAAAACCCACTTTAGCTCAGAGTCCCTTATAATTCTAGTGTTTGAATTTTAATCCATTAAGATAGAACACTCACGAATTGAAAGTATTCAGAATAACTTGAATTTGAAATTATATATTGTACTAAACAACGTTGACATTTGTGCAATTATAAGAGATTAACCATTTCAATACTGAGCTATAAGCAATTAAAGATTGCACATTTTATACGTGTCGCCTCTACAATATGAAAACGTCGCGTTTATTTTTGTAGAGCTTAAATTAGTAATGAGATGTTTACAAAAAAAACAAATATGTGATAGAGGAACTTAAAACGGATATTGTAAAAAAATTCCATAATTTTTGATCATTTAGTTTGGAAAATAGGACCATGAAAAGAATGCAATTTTCAATTTTATTTGGCATATGGAAGTGACTGAAGGGGGCGGTCAGTGAGCATGTGGCAACATGCTTCCACACTTCTTGCGTATATCGCGTTCAGGGCGTTCGGGGTTTGTAGTATGATGGTGAGATTACACGGATGATGAGATTATAGTTGATCTGACATTGTAACTTATGTATCTTGCAAAGGATATTTTTTCTATTTATGATAATCTATTTAAATAGACTTATTTGTCATTAACAGTGCGAAGTTGCCACATTTACGCGCCATTAATCTATGTCTGCGCGATTGTGAACAGGCGCAATCGAAAGTTTTCTCTCACAGGCGAGAGTGGGAGTATCGGCCACCGAGCGCGCAATGGAATCTAACTTTTAGATGCTATTGTCGCAAATGTACTACCTTAAGCCTATATTTTTACATTAATAAAAAATAGAAGTAATGGCCATAACAGTCAAAGCTAGATCTTTAATGCTTAAATAATTCAATCTGAATTACTACAATATATATACTATAATATATTAAGAATTTGATTATATTCCGTTTTTCGAAGATATGTGAAACGTTTATTCATTTATATTTATTTTCAAAAAGACGTTTACTTATACGTAAACGTTTACATGTATAATTAGCATATCCATTTATTAGAAACGTTTTTTCGAATATACGTGTTTTAAATCAGGTATTATATGTATATTTGGTAAATATGCCGAATAGGGGAGACACAGCTTCGATGACCATGACCTTAACATATGTTGTCAAGATTATGATCGAGTAACCTACAACCAATTTTAGCCGTCGTTCGTCCCTCGTTAAAAGTTATTAACAAAAAAAGTTTTATTAAATAACACGAAAATTCTCTACTTTAAAATTGATGGAGTGGAACTTCGCATGAAAAGTCGTGTATCCCGTAACAGGGGAGAAGTGGGGTGGGAGTCACTTCGCCTGGAAGTCGTGCGTCTCTAAGCAAGGAAGAGGTGGGATGAGAGTCGCTTCACGTGAAAGTTGTGTGTTCCTAAGCAGGGGGAAGGTGGGGTAGGAGTCGCTTTGCGTAGAAATTCGTAAAATATATTTTAAGGCATAATTTTTATTTTATGTAATAGAAAAGAGACACCATTTTTCAAACTTTTTTTATTAATAACTTTTTATCAAAGGACGAGCGACGGCTAAAATTTGTTGAAGGTTACACAGAGTCGTGTATATCATCGGAACTGTCTTCCCTATTCGGCATATTAGCTGTATATTTAAATGAGAATACATTTACACGTATATTTAGCACATTCTTTTAAGAAAACCGTCCTGTCAAATATTTTAACGTTTTTTTTTTTATAAAATTAAGAATCGATTTTATTTTTTTTTGCATTTTCTTATAGTAACATTTTAAAGTGCACTTTAAAACTGTTGTACATTAGCCGATGTCAAGATTTACTCGTAGAATTAGCATATTAGTTTATTAGAAACGTGTTTGTTCAAATACACTATTTTAATGTTATTTTATATACATACTTTTTTCCGTTTTTACACTCAAGCGTCTTTTCTAAGCCCAAAAAATTTTCGTTTTTTAATCCGTCATACTAAAACGACTCCATAATAAAGAAATAAACGTTTATTATAAAAACGTGAAAATGTTCGAAAAGACGTTTTTATAATTGAATGTGTTAAATATACGTGTAAATGTATTTTTGTTTAAACGTATAACAGCGAGCCCTACTAAAAACATATATGTTCGGAAAGACGTTTTTAATAAACGGATATACTGATTATACATATAAACGTGTTTTCTTTTAAATGTATAATATCAACCTCTATTATATATGTACTTATTTGCAGTCATTCAAACTGCGCGCCGAATTGGTTTTCCAGACTTATGAACGCAATTAATATCACTGCAGTAATATCACGAATTAAATTGACAAGCAGTTTTTAATAATTTGATACTCAATCAGGCATCCCATTAAAGAGATATTAATATGCTGAAAAACTGTAAATAAATTTATTGCGAAAAATATTATCTTGGCCGGAAGTCGAACCCGACTCTCTTGTATTCCGTATGGGAATCCTAAGCCTTTAAACTCATCACAGAATATAAGAAATCCAGTTGAACTCCCGGCTAAGGTAATACTTTTCGCAATAAATTTGTTTACAATTTTTCAGCATAGTCTTTTTAATGGAATGCCTGATTAAGCATCAAATTATTAAAAATTACTTGTCAATTTAATTCGTGATACTACAGTAATTTAATTGCGTTTATAAGTCCGGAAAACCTACTTGGTACGCAGTTCAAATTACTACAAATATTATATGCAAGTACATATATATGTAGTATATATATTAATTCTGATTGAATTATTTAAGCATTAAAGATCTAACTTTGACCGTTATAGTCATTATTATACTTCTATTTCTTATTATTGAATTTTCAAAAGTACAGTCCAGTAAAATTCTTATTATTTGTACATTAATTTAATCATAAATTTATTGTTTTATTGAAAGTTAAAGATATTAAAACTGTTGTTATAGGTGTATCCATTGTAACGGCAATTGCATCTGGACGAATCGTTTCGACGCTTTCGATATCAGACATTACGAGTATATCATAGATAAGTGTACAGAATTCATCACTTTTACATCAATCGACATTTCTCATCCTCAGTTACGTTTTACTGCGGGCCTTTCCAATTCTTAAGGGAATGTTGAAATAGTCCTGTTTTACCAATGAAGTGTGATAATTTTCATTTGTTCGTTTCTCTTAATTACACTTACGGATTGAAAAGTCCTTTTCCAATTAAAGTATCGGCAACAACACATGGTGCTATTTAATATGAAACAACACAGCTACATTTTAATATGAAAAACAAAAAAAAATTAAAAATTATAGTTTTTGCCACCGGGTTCTGCATCATCACAATATGTGCTCCATAAGAGTTTCAGACCTTGCGTTTAAAGTAAGTAGCTGGCACCCTACAGAAAACCTCAAAGAACAATACTATGCTTGTAAAAATAATCTGAGGGCTTTAGTGTCAACAAAAATTTCATTTGTACACTACGTAAAATTGATGTGAAGTCATGACACCGAGCACTATTTTAGTTCCTCGATTTGCGACAGCGGCGCTGTTATCAAATGTATCTCGCTAGATCAACAGAAACGATCAGAATTATCGACCTACTCAGGCCCGTAACAAACTTCTTATGCCTTGGACAAAATTTTTTCTCCTGAGAGGAAAAATAATAATAAAACAAAATAATATGATATTAATTACTTTAATTTTATACAAATAATGTTTTTATAAATAGGAAATGTACAATATTATTTACATATATTATATTATTTTCGGTTGATTTTCTGCTCGGATGCCGAAGTGACAAGCGGCAATTTCACTCGTAGCATACAAATGAAATTTTTATATACTCCGTTTTCTTATATTAAAGAAACCCTTATCTCATTTCTATCAACATAGTATTATTCTTTAAGATTTTCTATAGGGCGCCAGCTACTTATTTCAAACGTACAAAGTCTGAAATTATTATATGCAGCATATTTTTGACTCAGCTCGGATATCGAAAAGTCAAACGTCACTTAGAAGGAAGCGTCATTCCTCTCATCGCCCGTGCGCAAATATAGAAATAGATTGATTCATTATGTAAACCAGCAAAATATTAGGTTAAGTAAAAAGTCATCGCGTTTTTTTAAAAGACATCTATCAGTAAAAACCGCAATTACTTTCTTACCAACAATATAAATATATCTTGATAGAGTAAAGTTTCAGCTTTAAAAATCTCTTTTTTAAATTATACGATACGACAATTTTTAATGGAGTTATGAGCAATTAAAGTCAAAATAATTCTTTTATTTAATCCGCGATAACTCAGTAATCAAAAGTCGTAGGAATATTAAAAAAAAACGATTTTGTAGGGAAAGTATCAAGCTTTCACGATAGGTAATCGAAAATTTTCTCAAATTCGTTTTGGACACGTTACAAATCCACAAAGTGAGAAGAAAATTTTTCGTCTTTTTCAGCTCGTAGTTTTTGGTATGTAAAAATCATATCAAATGTCAAACTCATATAAACTTAAAAAATGTGATAAGCTTTTAAAAGTAGAGATTTCAAGCTTTAAAACCCTTTTTTTAAATTTGAATTTCATTCATTATTGACGAAGATATTGTATATACAACTTTGAGCTAAAAAATACGCGATGACTTTTTATTCAACCTAATATTATCAGCTGGAAACACCATAATAATAACATATTTTTCTATATATATAAAATATATATTAAAATAGAATCGTTGCTTAGAAAAAGAATCTTACATCTTTGCTGCATCGGCGATAATAGTAAATCGGAATTGATAGAACACATTCTTGAATTGCAGAACAAATTATTGAAACAGAAATACGATAGAGCGAAACAGAGTAAAAACAAAAAAGAATAGAAGCTCCAATTATAATCTGCACATCGAGCTGAGCTCGTCGAGCGAAATATCGAGTCTATCCTTCAGAGTAAACTTTCTCTCTATGGTCGCTTGTTTCTAGCGACCGAAAATGCTTTCTCGGCAATTTCGATCGCTCAACGTGTATAAATAAGGGGAGATGAAACATTATAGATAACGTATAAGTTTTAATAAATTATACTAATTGTACATTCCTCCAATTTTTGTATAATAGCAAAAATAACTTCAAAATACGATAATTACGAGATATTGAAATTTCCATGATTTTCCATGAGCGTTATATACCATGTTCATAGAAATGGTTTGTAAGAACTCGGCGTGGTCTCGCACGTAGGATGCGAGATCAGAATGTTAGACATCCTACGATTGATTCCTTTTTTTTTTCATAATTTTTGCTTCTAAAATAAGTGACATTGGTAATAAACATATATTAGGGGAGACCAAGGTCAGTTGACTATAGGGGTATAAAACAAAACACGCAAGACACGCATAAACGTGTCTGAGCAGCGACTGCTGTTAAGTGCGGTAACATCTTGTTGCAAACACATCTGTGATAGAAGTTATGCCACAATTTTAAAAAATCGTATATCTAAGTAAATACTTTTATTCTTAAAGTTTTTATTTTACAATCGTATATGATTGTCTGAAATATTTAATTTCTACTTAGTAAGTATAGTTGTTACTTAATATAGTCCAATAAATTTTTTTTGTTTATGTGTCTTTGTTATCGTATATTGTTAATGTTTTTGAAAAATGAACGGATGGAGATAGTAGACTAACTACAGCTTGGAACTGTATAACTCATTTAGTGATTCTTATAGTACTTACTAAAAATTTTATTCTTTTAAAAAGATTTTCTTCAATAGTAAATATTATAAGTTTAATTCTCTCATGTCCAATCTCAAAAACTAGGCTCATTCGCCATGTTTTTGCACGAAATGAATAAATTTTGCAAAAAGAAGCATTGTTTTACCCTACGAAGCGAATGTTTGTGTTTAAAATACATTTTTATAAAAATCTTATTAATATGTAGCCAAAGATGTAGCTTAAAATACATTAACCTTTATTTTAATAATCTTAGTCGAATTATTCCGATCCCATGGCTAGTCGAATTAGATGGCATGCATTAGAAAAATTCATTTTTTTTCATATTAATCAGTTTCCTCTTATTATTAAAATATTATTAGATAATCAAATGTATGTAGTAACTGGTGTAGAATTCATTTTTTCTTATAAGTCTCTTAATTTTGTCTGTAAAAATTTGAAACTGAAAAATGAGTCTATTAGCCCCGGTCTTCCCTACAGACCAAATATATTTTTATTTAATAATTAAAATTATTTAACAAATTGAAGGACTCTTCCTGTATAAAATAAATAA
>NW_017305384.1:198985-203028 GCF_001594115.1 Trachymyrmex septentrionalis | reverse complement strand
TCAGGGAAGTGTTCCCTCAACAATTCCATCGAGGCCCGTGCTGTGTGGGCCGTGGCTCCGTCTTGTTGAAACCACACATCCCCGACGTCCATTTCTTCCAGATGTGGAAGGAAAAATTCTTCGATCATCTTCCTGTATCGAGCTGCATTCACCGTGACAGTGCGCTCGTTTTCCTCAAAAAAATAAGGACCAATGATCCCGACCGACGAAATTGCGCACCAAACGGTAACACGCTCACAATGGAGAGGGATTTGGTGAAGTTCACGTGGATTTTCAGCACTCCAGTAGCGCATGTTCTGTTTGTTGACACAGCCGGAAAGGTGAAAGCGAGCGATGCTCTCTTGTCCAAAGCATGATCGAGACTGGCTGTGGGGGGAACAAAAATTGAGGACCTATCCTTTCGGACGCACCCCCTCCCAGCTTCCTACCTTCACCCCTTGCCGTTTGGCGCGTTTTTCAAAAAAGTAAGTTTCTCTGCCGCACCCTGTATTTGCAATTCAGGGTGTCTTAATGTAGAACTCGACATTATTCACGTACGATTGAACAGTCAAAAGTGTATTATATCTCTTGGAAAAGTTCTAGTTGATAAAAAAAAGATAAAAAGACTTCTTATAAAAAAATAAACGCAAATAAATTAACGGAATTTTAATAAGAAATAAAAACTTACCAAAAAACATATGTTTTAAAAAAATTATTCAAATAAGTGTATTTATATAAGTATAAAAAATAGCCATTAGAATATATAAAGACAAGTGGAACGCAGACGTGAATGACGGACATTGTGTATCGATTATTGTGTACGCTAATTCGGATCATCACGGACTGAGAGAAAAGATAGACCATCAGTATAAAAAAAGTCAAATTTTATTTACAATAGGTATATACCTTATGAAGATAATGCCTTCCGTATCAGTTTGTAAATTCAAGCTGTTTTTCTGCTTCTTAATATTGAGCATCTTGGAAATTAAGCGTTTCCTATAGCAAGGCTCTTCATCTAAAATTTTAATCTTATCCCATTAGAAATCATGATCATACTGTAGCCTGCTCCGTTATGACAGAAAGGACAGAAGTGTTATGTCTAATATGATTACGATGTTCTGTAATTCTGGTTTTTAATTGTCTGTCCGTCTGTCCAACATACGACGCATCACAATTATTACACGATATCTTATAGACTACATTGCTCTTAGATGTATGGGGACAAATATCCTTCTGTACTTTAATATATAATATTTACTCATTTTATTAGGACTATGGAAAGATACCCTGATGTCGTTTTTTTTTTAATCGCTTAAATTTTTCTGTGTGAAGGGAATAAATGGTACTGTAAGCCAAGATGCGAATTCGTTCGCACAGACATTGTCAACCAAATCTTTATGTGCCATGTGTCCATTTTTAATTAAATTTTTTATACGTTGATTAACTGTGTCAAAAATAAAAGTTAATGGGTAGTTATTATCAAGTAAAATGTTAATAATAAATGTCAAATTTTTATGAAACATAAATTCAGAAAGTAAAAAAGCTCTGTCAACTAGCGAAAAAATTGTACCTTTTTTTCTGTGCAATAGGATGATTTGAGTTGAAATTTAAAAAACATTAAAATTATACGTGTATTTCTAAAAGTTTTAAACAACAATTCTAACAAAAATAATTTAACATAGTATGCGTCAAAAAGAAATATTAGATAGAAAATTAGTATTTTTATATGTAAATGAAATCTGTTTATCTTTAAAATAAATGGGAAAAATTATGTTTTTGTATAATGATACGTTTTTTTGATCTCAATCAGTACTTTCTGTGAAATGTTTCTTTTATAACTGTCATCTGAAATATATGAATAAAAAAAAATATATATATATATATATATACGAGGTCTGTTAAAAAAGTATCGCGAATTTTGAATTTCCGCGGGTTACGTATATTCGATTTTCGATTTTTTTGTGGCGTTATGTTGGTACTCATGTCTCTCACTTATGCCGACAAGTTCGGCCATTTTGAATGTTCAGTTAATTTTTGACAGCTGCTTTGCTTGCACGTGTTTTGGCTCGTCTTCGATTTTTGCCTATTCCAAAAAATGGATCAAAGAATCTGTATCAAATTTTGTGTGAAAAACAAAATTAAGTGCGCGGACGCATTCCGAATGTTGACTGTGGCATATGGTGAAGCTACCTTGGACCGAAGCAACGTTTATCGGTGGTGCAAAATGTTCTCAGAGGGCCGAGAAGATGTGAACGACGAAGAGCGTGCCGGACGCCCGAGCACGTCAACAACAGACGAAAACATTGATGAAGTGAAGAAAATAGTATTGGCCAATCGGAACGGTCAATAAAGAATATTACCTGCAAGTTATGCGCAATTTGCGCGAAGCAATCTGCCAGAAACGCCCGGATTTGTGGAAGAACATAAATTGGCTTTTGCACCATGATAACGCCCCTGCTCACACATCGTTGCTTGTGCGCGAATTTTGAGCACTTCAGAAATCGGCATAAAATGTGAAATTAATTTCGAGCGCACTGAAATATACGTATAATTTCTATACTTTTATAAAAATATATTTGGAGTAATATATTTATTACTAACGATATTTATTTAAAAAAAAAGAGAAAGAAAAAGAGAACAGAGAAAAAAACAGGATTGAGCATAGGATCTTCAGCATTCTGATCTCATACCTAACGCCCGAAACTACGTCGAGATCGTACGGATTATCTCTACGAACGCGATACATAAAGTGCACGGAAAGTCGTGAAAGTGAGACGATTAATAAAATTATGAGATTGATATAATCGTACAATTTATAAATTGAAAAGTTCTTATATGTTGTGCAATATAGAAATAATTTTTTATTTGCCTGTTGCAGTGATTCGGTACGCAACTCGATGGCTCGCGTAAAGGAGCACGGCAATGTCTCGCGCCATGTGTTAACGCCGAGACATTACTGTCTCTAAATTCTTCCAACAGTTGTTGATTTAAAACTTAAATTATATAATTATTATCGGCATTTTAAAGCATACGCAGAGAGAATAAATGTTCCATGTATACATCTGTCTTTTTTACACGCATCTTAGACACAATTCGATCTTTAAATAAATTTTTAAATTTATAAATTCGGATAATTTCAAAATATACGCATTATGAAAATGATTCATAAAAATAAAATCATTAGTTTATATTTGTTTAATAATAAAGGTCAAATGTTGACTAAGACTCGTAATCGCTTGAAGTTGTCGGAAGTAAGGAAGATGATACCAAAGTTGTCAAAGTGTCTGTGTTTAATTGCTTTGTCAGAGTGTTAATTTTCATCAATGGAATTATAATATTCTAATTATAAAGCTTAATTAGTGAACAATTTGTATCAGACACAGAAACTTTAATATTACACGATACACTTTTACTGCGAACATGTGATCGTAGGTTAACTTGTGTTCCTTTATGATGAACACTTTTATGAATTGTGTCACTCGGAAAGGTCATCTAAGTTTATATTTTCGACTTCTGCAGATTGGACCGTTGTTTCCTAAATAAAAACCCATTATGTAAGTTTTAGCATTTATATTACAGTTCTTCAATTAATTTATTTCCAAGATTATACTTACTGTAAGAATATTAGGTGTTATATTTTCTTTGATTATAGCATCAGGTAACAAAGAGCTTGTAATAGCCAAAATATCTGCAATCTCTGCTTTGCGTCTTCGTTTCTCAGAAGCAAGCCTAAGAGGCTGATCCACAGTTCGTTTTCTATCGGGTTGGCAAGTAAAAATGTGTGACACAACTCCAGATTTTAATTTTATGGGTCCACCTATTAAAGAGTAGCGAATGTAATTATCCATGTCATCTTTGAGCTACAAAATAGAAAAGAAGTAACAAAAAAAATAACTCATTTGTATATATAGTATGTCATGAAAACGAATATTTACTTTATATTAATATTTACTAATAGATGCTATTCTCATAACTTCAAAACATTAGAAAAATATAGATAATATTAGGTGTACAAAAAAGTTCTGAGCTTTTTTTTGTAAAATTCAATCTTTATTTAAAAACAA
>NW_017305384.1:187328-198915 GCF_001594115.1 Trachymyrmex septentrionalis | reverse complement strand
TTTTGCATGTTGCATGACTTACAGCGTTCTCTCCATATGCAGCACAAATCATTTCAGTGGCTTCAGCAGCATTTTTCTTCAGATGAAACGCGAAGTGGATGGAAAATCGAATATGCTCTTTTGTAATTGCCATCGTGAACACTACTGATTTTTGAGGTTATGTGCATCAAACGCCAAACCGTATCGCATTTCAGGAGGTTAAATGTTACTGTTTTAAAACCCCAAAAGGGCGGGAAGATATATAAAATTTAAATTGTTATTTCGGTTGTATCAAATCTAAAGCTCAAAACTTTTTTGTACACCTAATAATATTAGTTTATTATTGAATACTTACATCAAAATTATCCTCGCAACAAAAAATAATTTGATTGTATTTATTGGTTCATTTGGACGTCGTGCCAATCAAAACCATAACCTTCTTGTTGCTTCTTCGGGTGGGACTGTCACAAACACTTTACTGGGTGCATTTTTTGTGGTATTTTTGCACAAAGGTATAAAATAGCATCGATAACTTTTTAATTTAGTCAATTTGCTCATATTTATATCTTGTTATGATATGTACGATCTACATTAAATATCAACCGAACGTACAATACGTATTAGGCGCTTTCGGCAGCATTCGATAACATCGTGATGTCATTTTTGAGTTTGGGCAATTCCGTCGCGTTTAAATAATCAGTCGTCCAACTGCGTTTTAAAATTGCTATAACTTTATAAATATAGAGTATTATGCAAAAACAATAAAAAATTATTAACAAATTTATATGTAGTCTATTGATTGATAATGTTATTAAAATCGACTTAAAGACCAAATTCTGAACTACAATGCTGCCTCTATATGCCTCTATATGCTCTAAGAGTGCTGCCTACTTTTTCTTCACAACCGCTCAACGCTCGACGGCTCTACGTCTAAATGTATATAAGTATATATTCAAAGTATTTTAATAAATGTATACACTTATTGGTCAATGTATACAGCAAGTAACAATAAGTATATTTTTACTAAGTGAACACTCTCTTTTACTAAGTGAACACTCTGACTGTGACATAAGTATGTCTTTGGTAATATTTTTGAGAATTCCACGGATGCTTTCTATATAAAAATTATTTCGCGAGTTTCTTCCGTGTCCAGATTCCAAGAATGTTTATAACCAAGGCGTTTATAACTACCATTAACTGTACACACAGTGGCAACGCGAGCTATATTATCATTACCAAGATGGACTTCTTAAATCTTTCCCAAAGGCCAGGATAGCGGTGGAAAGTTGTCTTTTATGATAACCATTTGTCCCACATAGGGGCTTCTTCAATTTGCCACTTGTTTTGTTGTTGGCATTGTTGTAAATATTCACGCAACCAGCATTGTCAAAACTGTTGCTGTAATAGTTATACGTGCTGCCAACGGGACAACCAATTCGTAGGTACTTCTTCCAAAGATGGCACTAGATAAGAAGTAAGTAGAATGCCTATTAGGTTCTTGAGTAGTTCGGATAATTCGCTATCATCGCCTACAAAATTTAAGCCGTTGTCAGAATAAATATCAGAAGGACAACCTCTTCTGGCCACAAAACGTTTAAAGGCGTTTAAAAATACTTCGGAAAACAAGTTGGTAGCCAACTCCAAGTGAACCGCCTTTGTGGCTAAGCAGATGAAAACTGCAATGTTGCATTTTATTTGCTTGGTATTTCTTCTAGTGCCCTTGTAATAAAAGGGACCTGCGTAATCTACGCCACACTAGTCAAACGCTCTCGTAGGAATGTTGACTCGTGATTTCGGAAGATTTCCCATGATTGTTGAAGCGGCCTTTGGTAGACTTCGAAAGCAGATGATACATTTTTGAATTTGTCGAACGATGTTGCGTGCAGACGTGACCCAAAATCTTTCACCTATTGCTGCTAGAGTAGCCTGTGGCCCAGCGTGAAAGTATTTTTCATGCTCGTGCTTTACAATAAACCTTGAGAATAGATGATGTCCAGGCAGTAATATAGGGTGTTTTGCTGAGTATGAAAGCGATGCTTTCTTTAAATGACTTCCCACTCGCAAGATTCCAGAGTAGTCAATAAATAGATTCAGTCTTAGGAGGGGACTGTTTTTATTTATGGCTCCTTATTTATCAAGCAACTTTACTTCTTCAGTGAAATGAATTAGCCTTGATAAATGAACGATGACTCGATTCTGTTTTTCAGAAATGATTGATTGAATAATATGCTTCTTCGCTGTTGAAGATACTTGAGTGTTCTGGGTGATAATTTTTGCTTTCCTTGAGTTTTTTGCAAAACGAAAAATGTAAGTGACCACTCGAATGAGTCTTGTGAACCTTGAGTAGCGATTAAAAATGTCAAATTCTTGAGACATAGTGACTGCGGCGATGGTCTTGGATCTTCTTTCTGGAAGGTCTTTTACTTGCGCAGGAAAAGAATCTTGAGGCTATTCTTCCTTTTCATATTTGAGCCATGGAGGCCTTGTCCATCAGATGTCTCGCTGAGCCAATGGCATGACGCTTCTTGACAAAGGATCTGCAGGATTATTCCCGCTTCGTACGTGATTCCATTACTGAACAGGTGTTAAGTGTTGTATTTATCATATGCGATTACCTACGAAGGCTGACCATGTTCGGCTGGGAGATTGTAGCCACGATCGTAGAATCCGTCTTGAGATAGATGGAATTTACAAAAGGGAAGACATTTTCAGACTTTATTGAACAGTTGTGCCAATAATATGGTAGTGCTCCGCATAATTCAAGACGTGGCAAAAATAAACTTTTTAGCGGTGCTACTCTGGACTTGGAACAGAGCAGGCATATTAAATGTTTGGCTAATGTAGAACGCAAGTAAATGCATGCTCCGTACGCAACTTCACTAGCGTCGGAGAAACCGTGTACCTCAACGTGAATATATTGGTTTGTAGATATGACGCGCCGAGGTAAAGGGTGTCTCAAAATGATCTGACATTTTAAATTGCGCGCCATTTTTTTTGCAGCAAACGTAACGTACTAACCTTTAACAACTGGCATCAGGAAGTATTGAGGTTTAGTCATGGAGAATTACACGATCGAGCAACGCATAGAAATTGTGAAAATCCACTACAAATATGGTGAACATTTTGCAGAGATGGTTCGAAAAGTCCGCACGTCTTTTGGTCATCATAACGCACCATCTCGCAATACTGTAGTGAATTTAATAGAAAAATTTGAGATTAGTGGCTCACTTTTAACTGCGAAAAGCAGTGGCCGTTCTCGTACTAGTCGGTCGAATGAAAACATAGCCACAGTGAGTGCGAGTGTTGACGAAAGTCCTTCCACCTCGATTCGCCATCGTGCTCAGCAATTGGACATTTCAAGATCCTCTGTGCAGCGAATTTTGACGAAAGATCTGCATTTACGTGCTTACAAGATCCAATTGACACAAGAACTGCAACCAGCAGACCATGCGCAGCGCCGTACATTCGCCAATTGGATATTGGAGCATCAACAAATCGATGGTGATTTTTCGAAGAAAATCATCTTCAGCGATGAGGCGCATTTTCAACTTAATGGGTACGTGAATAAACAAAACTGTCGAATTTGGGGGACTGAAAATCCACAAGTGATCCAACAGCTTCCCATGCATCCACCACGAGTCACTGTTTGGTGCGGATTTTGGGTTGGAGGAGTGATTGGGCCGTACTTCTTCGAGAATGCTGCGGGAAATGCGGTTACCGTCAATGGTGTTCGTTATCGTGACATGATAACCAACTTCTTATGGGAAGAATTGAACGGCATAGACTTGGAAGACATATTCTTTCAACAAGATGGTGCAACCTGCCACACTGCGGACGAAACAATGCAGTTATTGCAGACGAAGTTTCATGGTCGTGTTATTTCGCGCCGCGGCGATGTGAATTGGCCACCAAGATCGTGCGATTTGACGCCATTGGACTTCTCTCTTTGGGGTTTTCTGAAAGGAAAAGTGTATGCCAATGATCCACAGACCATTCCGGAGTTGAAGGAAGAAATTAGACGTACCATTAATGAAATTAGTCCGCAATTATGCCAAAATGTCATTGAAAATTTTGTCAAAAGAATGAACGTTTGCAAACAGAGTCGAGGCGGCCATTTATCGGATATTGTGTTCCACATATAACCTCCATGTTTGTACTTTATATTAAACTAAAAACATGTGTACTTTTCAAATAAATAATATGTTTTATTAATAAATTAAAATGTCAGGTCATTTTGAGACACCCTTTATATAAATATGTTTCATAGTTTTTGTAGCTTTGTTTTATATAGTTTCCATTTGGTGTTTAGCTCTAAGGGAATAGATTCATCAATCAAGCTTAAGACGCCAGAGGTCCTGAATAATAATTTTTGCTGTCACTGTGATTGGACTTATTAATCTGAGTGGATCAAAAATTAAAGTAATTCGTGATAAAATATTTCTTTTCTTAGGCCTTTCTAATGATGATAGGTGATACCGGTGATCTTGAATGTGTCGAACTGATAGTTCCAAATGATATCTAATGTGCATTTCTCTGATTGTCCGATGCTAAAATGAATTCTCTTTGCTCTACCATAGATTGCTTGTTTTGGAGAGAAGATGCATTGGATGCCCATTTCCTTAACTCGAACCCTCCTTTTTGCAATAGTTGAATAATTTCTTCCTTGATTGAGATTGCTTCCTCTTCGGTATTTTTTCCTATGACTAAATCATCGACATAGAAGTCTTTTAAGGCAAGTTTTGATGCGACTGGATATTGGTTCGAATAATCTTCGGCAAGTTTCTTCAGAGCTCTGATTGCTAGAAACGATGCAGCAAATGTACCGTATGTTACAATAACTAACTCAAATGTTTTGATAGGTTTGTCTACTGAGTCACGCTATAAGACGAAAAGCAGTTTGAGTTGGATCTATCAATACTTATCGATACATTTTGCTTACATCTGCCATGAGGGCAATCGGGAATGTGCGAAATCTCACTAAAATAGAAAAGAGATCTTGCAGAGTAGGACCAACCATTAATGTGTCATTCAATGATACCAGTGATGCTCTTGCATGAGCCATCAAACACCCTGAATTTGGTAGTAGTACTTGTTTCATTTTGGACGGCATAATGAGGAAAGTATAGGGTGCGGCAGAAAAACTTACTTTTTTGAAAAACGCGCCAAACGGCAAGGGGTGAAGGTAGGAAGCTGGGAGGGGGTGCGTCCGAAAGGATAGGTCCTCAATTTTTGTTCCCCCCACAGCCAGTCTCGATCATGCTTTGGACAAGAGAGCATCGCGCGTTTGCCGTCGAGGCATACTTTGGTAATGGCCGCTCCATTGTCGCCACTCAACGTGCCTTTCGAGCGCGCTTCATTATTCCTATGGGGTTATTTGAAGTCTATTGTTTACAACGATCGACCAGAGACCCTAGCTCACCTGAAGACAAACATTCGGAACGCC
Source organism: Trachymyrmex septentrionalis (assembly GCF_001594115.1). NCBI lineage: Eukaryota > Metazoa > Arthropoda > Insecta > Hymenoptera > Formicidae > Trachymyrmex > Trachymyrmex septentrionalis. Next base: position 193,493 of record NW_017305384.1, on the reverse strand, counting down.
ATCGCCGAAATACCGGTGGACATGCTTCAGAGAGTGACGCAAAACTTCAGAAATCGACTCAATCAGTGCATAGACAACGGCGGCCGTCATTTGATAGATGTAATTTTCAAAAGTGCATGAAAAAAAATTTGATGATCTGTAAGAGGAAAAAAGAATTATACCGATATCTGCAATAGTTTCGTTTTTATTAACCTTTAAAAAAAGTAAGTTTCTCTGCCGCACCCTGTAGAACGATTGATTAGCTGAGTCGGCCTCCAAGTGGTTAATGACTTCTCGCATGTGCCTCAAGTCTTGATACTCTTGTATAAACTTCTTGTACTCGTTGTACATATCGGGCCGGGCTATGAGACGTATTTCTAATGTCTTAAAACGTTGCAGAGCAATCTCACGAGATTCTATAGATTGCTTAAGTTGTCGTGTTTTATTGGGAGTGTGATGACAAAACATCCTTCACCGTTTGGCTTTACGCCTTGTAGAAACAATTTTTCGCAGGTTTTTTAATTGAAAATTGTTGTTGGGTTGTGTTATACTCGACTTCCCAAAATCGATTCAGTATACTACTTAAGTCATCTATCGCAGTTAAATGAAAACTAACCGAAGGAGTTGGTTTAGCTGTAGCATTTGCCGCAATGCTTGAAATGATCTATCCAAAATGTATTTTTTAAAATAGGCGCATTATTTGATTATCTGATTTAACTCGCGCAAATGATTTGCCAAAATAATTCTGCACCTATCAACATGTCAATGCTTGACGGTACATTAAAATTAGAATCCGCTAACTTTATACTGTTTGGAATAAACACATTTTGTATGGGTATGAAGTTCTGAGGCAAAATTTGTGTTATCTTTTGCAATATCACGCAATCTGTATTGTCGCTAAAATTATTAAAGCGTGATTTAATGCACACGCTGACAAATTTGCCTGAACAGTTTCTTCCATGATTCCTACGAAAATCTCAAGTGATCGTTCTTTAAGCTGCAAGCGATTAGCAAATTCTTGTGTTATGAAGTTTATTTAAAAACCACTGTCAAGTAATACACGACATGAATGGGATGTATTGTTTGAATCATATATGTTTACAATTGTGGTCGATAATAAAATATTTAAAGAACGATGACTTGATGTACATTATATAAATACTGGAAGAGGAATATTGCTGTCTTGATTTGACGTCTTTGAATTTGGTATGGATTGTTCCGATTTTTAATTAGATGCAGATTGTTCCGAAATGTTTGAGTTAGATGTGTGTAACAAAGTATTGTGTTTCTTAGTACATTTGCGGCTGAATTTGTGCCTGAATTACATACTTTTGCTCGGTGCACTGTAGACTTTAGACAATTAATACAATATAAAGGTGACCTCTTTTTGAATTTTTCTTCCACTTACAATTTGAGAAATTCCTCGCAATGATAAACTTGATGATTTGCCTTACAACATGCGCAAGAGAGAATGAAAATAGCAATATTTGTGACTGAGGTATTTTTGGACTTACTGACTGACTTATAAACAGTATTATTTGTTTGATTGTTAGGAGCCTTACTTTATGTGGATTTTAACGCTTGGCATCGCTTTGACAAAAAATCCATTAACATTTTTAGATCGGATATATTCACATCGATAATCCTCGTTTCTCACGCCTTATTGATGGATACGTCAAGTTTGGAAATAATTATGTGGATAATTAGATCGTCCCATGATTCGGTAGGTCTTTTAAGAGCCTTGAGGACACGCAGGTTTTGAGAGCTTTGAGAATGCAGGTGCCTAGTAGTTCTCTGAAAGCTATATAATTTTCCTTGTGGAAAGCAGGCACGTTAAATATTGCCCGAATATGTCTTTGAATGATCCATTTTGATTAAACTGCTCAATACCATTTTATAATGCGATATTAACTAAAAATAAGGATTCTCGAAACTTGCTCGGTGTTGTGATTGCTGTTTACAGAGAACATCTTTGTCAACGTTTGTGGGATCTACCTCTTCCAAAATTTCGATATGTGATTGAATCGCGTCGAGATCATAAATTTTCTAACTTTTTTTTACGCTCTTTAACTTCATACCGCTATCCAAAATTTTCTATAAAAGTTGTTAGCCTTGTAGCTGCTGCTTGCATTTAAGCTTTTTGGCATTAAATCCGATAAGGTTAACGCGTCCATTGTTGAGATGTTGATTCTCGTGTGAGATAACGACTTAATTGATTGGAAGAAAATGTAACAAGGTCTTGCGAGCGAAGTTAATGATTCTAAATTAGATTTCGTTCGGTTGTGATACACTGACCACTCGTTACACAATAGCAATTAGCCCGAATAAGTGTTATTATAGGAAGTGATAATAGTTGAATATACATGTTCGTGTGATGATTACTTACAGCCTTTTTCGTTGTATATCTTTTATGCTTGTGTATTAACCTATACCTGACATCCGATTATTCTGCGATACCTGTGTATATGTATGTATTCGTGTGCCTCAGTATTCTCTGTATCCTCTCAATCCTCTATATCCGGTTCGACAGACCAATATTTCTGTTTGGATTAAGGCGTGGTGCCTCTTGCGTTACGTGAAACGCACCTTTTCTCTTCTCAAATGCCTTGTGGATTGTATTGCGTGGTGCACGGTTGTAAATGATATGAATGCTACTTGTTCAGAATCTTGCTTTATGTGTTTCGTACAAAACTAGTTTACTATGCTCGCTCGGGTGAGAAGATACACAGAGAAAAAGAAAAATGTCGTTTCCCTGTTGAGGGACGAAACAGAACAAACGATGCGCAGCGAAGTGTACATGCTCGAAGATGCGCTAAGGCTGTCAGGGTCGCTCACGTGACAATCTGGGGGGCGCACGGCGAATTCGAGTGGTGAGGGAAAGACAGTAGACTACAGAAAGGCGGTAAACTACAGCGCGGCTAGGGATATTTGCGTAAGACGGATTTACCAAATCTGCATTGATGCAAGTTAAATATTGTTTTAAATTATTGACACAGCGTGTACACATGGATTCATAAAGACAATGTGTTGTAAAACTTATATTTATTATAAAAATATAAATACATATTATACATATTTTAAATATCATATACATATTGTATTTACATATTATATTGGGAGTATAAATAAGTTTCCGCCGTTTGACAAACAATGGCGCTACTAGTATGTTATAGTTAAAATTGTCAGCTGTAAAACGTCATATGAACGAATCTTCATCCAATAATGCTTCCAATTCCGCGTCGTCGTACACTTCCGGCCTTCCGCTACGTTCTTTGTCTTCGACGTCAAATTCACCGTTCTTGAACTTTTGAAACCACTCACGGCAACTTCTCTCACTTAAGGCAGCCTCACCATATACTTCTACAAGCAATCGATGCGCTTCAGCTGCAGATTTCTTCAAATTAAAGAAGTAAATCAAAAGCTCCCGCAAATGATGCTTATTCGGCTCAAAACTCGACATTTTCGCACGAAAAATATGATATTGATAAGATGTTGGTGCAAAATCGCTAATATTTCAAGGTTCTTGCCAGATGTCCAACCTTACGATATGACGTTTTACAGCTGACAATTTTAACTATAACATACTGGTAGCGCCATTGTTTGTCAAACGGCGGAAACTTATTTATACTCCCAATATTAAACATACTATACAATGCAAATGTGTTTTATTTACATTGATAATGCTCCCCATAGCAGTATGTTGGTGGAACCTGACACGATATATCGCTTATCGTTGTGCGGACTAAAGTGATTTTTGTTTCTGATATTGTGTACACCTCATGCAATTTGAATCTTATGCACGACTAGGCAGTAGGCACTGGTCATTTCGATTGCGTCATTCAAACACCGTGTGTAATGCTTGAATGACCTTGTTATAGACCTCACTACAATTTGCTCTTGACGCCCTTTGCCTTTTTCGTATCCCTGTTTCCTTCTACATGCAAGGCATATATTTTCGCTCTAAACCCAACGAATTCGGTCATGATGGCACCGTTGTTCTCGTCTTTCATAACGTCAGGAACTTTTTATTTGAGAGCGGAATGCCGTATGCATTGTCGCTTGAATAATCGCTCGTGTCACATTCTATATGATATATGAGGCTATCAGTATTGGTAAACATAATTTTGTATTTTTCGTGAAACAGCGGTGCCATCATGTACTCGTGGTGAAGTACAACTACGTCTTGGATATGTCAAGGATGCACATATCCACGTATATCGGTTTGTCAAACTTCATCTTGAGCTTACGCTAGTAAAGTTCTATCGCGACTAGATTCTCCGAAAAGACGCTATGGCTGTGGAAATTTGTTTTCACGATCATTGTCTCAGCAGCGTATCTGCCTTCCCATTGTGTTAATAACTTTATGCGACGTCGCGTTCTTCTTCAATAGTTTTGCCAAATACCGAGTTATTCATAAGTTTGTATAAATTATTTTCAAAATTATATTTGGCCACAGTTCTAAATTTTGTGTTTAGTTCTATATAATCGCGTAGTCATGGAGATTGCGCGAATTGCAATATATGAACCTTTGTGATATGGAGACCGTGACGAGTATGTTACACTGCTGCAGATTACGATAATGCATGACATAACACTGTTTATTGCATAATATTGCGAGGAGCTTGTCATAGCGCTTGCTGGATGGTTTCTCGAGCATTGGACAGAATGGTAGGTCAGCAGGAAAGCTATGTATATAGTATATGAAGCCATGGTCTTTCCCGCGGGGTGAGGGGCCGGGGGGGAAACTGGGAGAGAGGGGTATTGTAGTGTGGGGGGGACAGTCATGAGCGAGCTGCTTTTTCCTCCCACCACCTCTCGCGGTTTTCCTCCCCGGCCCCCGTCCCCACGGGCGCATGTGTGAGCTCGTGACGCGACGTGACGACGATCTTGCGAGCTCGAGAGCAGACGAGTGATTGAGGGAGTTCGCGCGTTTTTTCCCGCGTGCACTGTCGCACGCGCTGTCTCACTCGCACTCGCTCTCGCTCGCACCGATGCCGTTCGCCCGATGCCATTAGCTCGCACGCACGTTCGCTCGCTCTCGCACCGACGCCGTTCGCTCTCACACGCACTCGCACGCCCTGTCTCACTCGTACCAACGCCCGTTCGCACCCACACCGCTCGCACCGACGTCGCTTGCTCTCGCTCGCACTCGCACGCATTCGTATCGACGCCGCTCTCTGTCACTCGCACTCGCACGTACTCGCATCGACGCCGCTCTTTGTCACTCGCACTTATACCGCGATGATAGCTTGTCTCTTTTTTAGTTTATATTAATAATTCGAACAAAATTATAAAAAGTAATTTAATAGTAAAATATATTGCAATTTATTTATTATTATTGTACATTATTTTAAATTTACGATCTGATTATATTAATTCGAATTCTTCATTTAGTCCCACATCGGTCTGTAATATAAAAAAAAAGTATTAATATCAAAATAATATATAATAAGAGAAATAAAATAATTTAATCGAATGGAAGCTCATACGGGTCCAGCCTGAATAAATATTCGAGGCACGGGGAGCTGTCTCGCCACATGTCATAGAGACAATCCTCCCTGTGCCATCTTCGAAGGGAGCGTATCCAGCGCCGCTCTTCGTGGTTTGTAAAACCACGTATCTTTATGTGGCGTGTGATACCCCATATAGGCTGGAAGAAAAAAGTAAAAAAGTATTTACTAATAGTAGGTAGAAAAAATAGAGTAGAAAATAATAATAAAAACTTACCAGGGAGATTTGTACCCCGAGCTCATTTTTCAATTGGAGTCGGACAACTCTTTCATTGTCAACCATTAAGTACAATACTAAAATGAAAAAAAAGTCAGAAAGCAATAAAAAAATGATAATAAAAGAATAATTTACTCTTTTAACTGGATACTTGTACGTAATGTGACGAGGGTTTTGTATATCACTCATTTTGATCACTTTACACTTTACACTTTACACTGTATATATAGTCGCGAGATTGACTGTCTGTGACAGTGCGAGTGAACTATATATATCATATGATTCCACACCCATTTCCTTTTTCCTTTTGCCACTTTTTTCCTTAAAGTTTGCGTCAGCACGAGTTTTCTTTTTCTCCTTTATTTAAAGATATATATATATATGTATATATATATATATAGGTATATCATGATTATTTGGATCTAAAAAAAATTACCTTCGGTTGATACCAGTCGACTG
>NW_017305384.1:180765-187228 GCF_001594115.1 Trachymyrmex septentrionalis | reverse complement strand
ATATATATATGTATATATTATATATATGTATATAGGTAGGGATATAAAAGACCTTTTCAAAAATGTTTTAAAATATATTATAGCTTTATTGTCAGTGTTAAATGATATATACAATTAATGCTCTCCGAAAACCAAAGCGATCAACTCGCAATCAAGTATGTTGTTGCGGTGGAAGGATTCGTTATCATACATCGTTTTTAGCATGTTCGCGGATTTCGTGACAGTGGACGCGATAGCGAGAAATCGTGAAAATTTTTTGTCGACGTTATCAGTCATTGCGGTTAAGGAGAAAATGAGACGATTTACACAGTATTCGAGATTAAATATATTAAGTATAGTGCTTTTCGACATGGATAGACGAGCTGTACTTGTTTCTAGACGCAGTATTGGTAGATTATTGATTCGTACGAAACGTAACGTTAGATTTCCAACGTACATTGGGGACGGTACACGTATTCCTCTATTATTCTCATCGTACTGCAAAAGGGACAAAATGACATGTTTTTGTTCGAGAAGTTCTCTCTAGATGTCCGGTGAAAGCGGGATCTCTTTACGTGACAATTCCCCAAAATGATGGTTACGTCAGAAGAGAGTTTGACATTGATACCAATGTTCAAGTATTTGTAGGCAGTCAACGGATATCTTCTCTCGAGAATGCGTACGATAGGACGATATGCGATTTGATGTCTGTAATTAAAGAAAAAAATTAGTTGATGGAAAAAATAGACGCAAAGAAAAAAAATACCTACTTATTTGATTTGTTTTCTTTATCTGAATTTTCACCAGTTAAATCGTCGAATGTTTTCTTCTTCTTCTTGGCGCTTCGTTCATCACGATCGTCCTGTTCCATGAGATAATTTTCGATATCCGCGTTGTTGAGCATTTTTGTGTACTTTTTTCGCAGTATCGTCCTTATGATTGAAAAGCTTGGAAAATGCGTACAAACGATGTTGTCGGAATGATTGTTCCTTTCATACTGATCGTTTAAAACTATTATAGTATTTATTATATATGTCCTTCCATTCTTTCCTCCTCCTCCTTCTTCGTCTTATTTCTCGTTGTGTTTTGTCAATATGTATTACTCGATCGAATTAGTCGACCTAAGATATCCTGCATTTGCTGCAATAATCCGTCTCTCGAACATTCGACGTTGAGTACGTTTATATTAAATTTACCAGCCTCTGTTACGGTTCTCGTGAACTCGTTAAATTTGTAAAATTGTTGTTTTTTGGCAAAGTACATTACCATCCATATATCGGAAGGCCAAGGTCAGAGCTAACGGTATTCCTGGGAATACCGCTTGTAACTATTGATACGAGCGAACACTCATACTACATTCGTCTATCTGCGCCACATCGTCATTATTGAAGATTGTATAGGTTTATCCTCTGTTAGTATTTGCTACGGTATCGATCAAAGCGTTCGGGGATCCTAGACTCGAGAAACGTTTTGGCCAACCTTCTTTCAATTTGAAACTGGGATAATCGACCAAACTATATTATTAAACTATATTATTTACAAACAGTACTATTTCACCCGAAGACCTTTGATATGCGCCTGGTAAGGAGAAATTATTTGGAAGGAAATTCATGTAGCTGTTTAGTACATGTAGTCCGTCGTATTTTGTATCACCTATATTTTCGGTGATGTAATACCAACACCGTATCCACATATTTTAAAGTACAGAGATCTACGTACTCGGGTTTATTTGTCGTAATTTCAGTAGTTGACGTTGGTGGTGTAGTTGTTGTTAGTCTTGGATTTTTAATTCCATAGAATTGTTGAATGGCTAAAATATCCTCTACGTTGAGTTTAACGATTTTATTATTATTACTAGCAGTAACAAATACGAACATTATGGAGTCTTCATGCGAACTGTGTGTTCCTAATGCGTGTCCAATTTCATGTGTTAATGTGTTAAGCAGATAGTCTTATTATTAGCAGGTTTTTCGGTTAGATATATATGTCATGGTTTTGCACTATCTACATGTATTTCAGCGGTGTTTGGCAACGTTTGAAGGATAGAACGCGTGAGCGAGTACTCCACCAGGTTCATCGAACGAAGAGAAGCAAATTTCTTCGTTACGTTTACGATCAGCGTACGTGTATGTGCCACTACGATAAGATATTAAAATGTCGGGATTTAACGTTTTACATTCGAACGATAAAACTGAACGAATTCGCTGCCCATAGTGAAAACGCGAATGCGGTAGTTTTCAAGGTGTGCGCATCCGCTAAATAGAAGTTCCACGTGAGATGTGTTTTTGCCCATTTCCTCCTACCTGTATTTTACTCGTGGTGCAGAATGTCCGGGAGACCACATCATGGTTTACGCATTTGATACAACGTATAGTTATTCAATATACCATCACCCTGTATTTGATAATATTCTTGAAATAACGCCTGTTTAATTTCTCCCTCTTCGAATGATAATTGCGTATTGTTTTCAGCGTTACTCAGTCGTACTTTTGTAGATACAGATTTATTTCTATATATACAGAATTATAGTATCTATACTTTGACGATTCGTCGCTGCCATCGACGTCGTCATCCTCGTTGTCATCGTAGTAATCGTAACGAAGACGATGATGATGATGAACGTGAGAGACATCGCGATGTAACACAATTATACGACACGCAATAGAAACGATGTGTACTCGAACGCTTTGTCAAGAGTAATGAATCGCGTTTCGTGATTTTTTTATATATACGACATGCAGTAGAAACGATAAAACGTTTTGTCAATAGTAATGAATCGCGTTTTGTACCTTTTTATATTTTCAGATGAGACTCTTATCTATTTAAGAGGAAAGGGAAATGACATCATAAATATTTTTGTAAGATATAATATATTTAACGGAATATGTGTTTCACATTACAATATGAGTAATAGTGTGTGAAATTTGATAAAGAAGGGAGAGATTGAAAAAATATATAATATTATACAATTTTGCGAATAACATTAGTCAATGAATTGTACACTATCACCCTATCATGAATAATAAGACAATAAACTGTGGTATTTAGTGGAATATTTTCCTTACAATTCTCTACGAATATCCACAGTAGCGCTTTTTATCGATTCATTTTGGCGAGAACAATCGATCACTACGAATGGACCGTATACAAGAAATTCCCCGATAGATAACATAGCATCGCAATTGTTGTACATCTTTTGAAATTTTACATACATATCGTAGAGTATAGCGGCTTTCTTGTGTTCGAAATCTAAATTCATATCGTCGTAAGGATAAAAATCAGAATTTAGAAAAAGTTTTACATTAGTGAGATTACATAAGTCGAATTGCGAACCATTTTGCGACGGTACGTTTCTTTTTCCAGTTTGAAGCACAAAATTACGTATCGCGATTTTTCCAATTGCGATGTTGTTTTAACAGCCCACGAATGCTTCGTTGTGCTTTGAAGTAGAGGAAATTCATACAGGTCCCACGATCGGAAACACATACTGAGATATCGTCCACTTTCCAACGTTCGCAAAAGTGATAATTTATTGACATCGTTTAGCACTACATGTGGCATTTTCCATTGTCTCTTCAATAGCGTGATTTTAGGTTCCGTCGATTCGTGCGTTTGTTAACAACGCAATTGTTACCGTTACGCGCATCAGGATAAGTTCGTGTCGCGCGTTTATTACTAAACGTTTGTAATCTTCATAAAATCCTAGGAGTGTGTTGATTGGTACGCAAAAGTTGAAATCCTTGGATGGTGGTGTGCGAAATAAGTGCACTGTGCCGTCCCATCCTGCATTTTCTAACGCATTTTATACTCTTGCTAGTAGTTAACAATACGAAATTTTTAATCATACTAGTAATACCAACGTTTCTAGATCTATCGATTTCCATACCGTCTAACTCGTACCGAATCTCGAACATGAACGCGACGCAATTATTCGATAGTCGTGGAGGATATTCTTCGGATGTGTTTCCATCTCGTTTTTTCGTTGAAAATTTTCCCTCGACGTAGAGAAAACTCTTACTCGATAACGTGTACAGATCCTGGTGTTGTATACGTATTCGTATTTCATCGCTGTATCCGAATGTGGTCTTAGCGTATGGGTTGTAAGTGTAAGTCTTAATCTTAACGATACGATCATCGAAGATGGGCTCACCCTCTATATTTAGAATATCGCGACTCATTTTTCACGACAAATCCCAAAGATCGTAGAAATGCGACGTTCACAGCGTTCAATCTGTCTTCCGTTCCTCTCTGCTTTCTTCCAACGTATCGTTGGGTAAGAAATGATAATTGCGACGTCTGCGGTATGATTGTGGTGGATGTATTCTTACAATCGTGCGACTATTTTTTACCGTCTGCGTCGTATATGAAGTCGAATCGATATTTCTTCTTCACAAAGATTTATCAATTGTCCATTTTGTTCCACTATATATATCGTTATATCGGTAACGTTTCTCGCGACGACTGGGAGATAAATGACGTATGTGGGAGTATCGGACAATTTATATCCAAGTGGAACGTTCACCGCGAATTCGTATATCGTATGCGCTGGTTTATCGTTGTACGCACCCGAAGTTATGTTGCATTCTATACGAATTATAGTTACATTCATAATGTTTACAGGTTTGTCAGACGCGTACCACTTGTTCGGTTGTATTACGCGAGATTTTGAATAATCTAATAGCGAACCGATGTTATTCGGTGTCGTAAAATTTATTCGGTACGCACATTTGATCTCACTTCTCATAGTATTCTCGTTGGCTCGAAGAATCAGTATCTCTTCTTTATGAGTACTATCGTCTCCGTCGTCGTCGTCGTCGAATATGTACTCATCGTCATTATTATCGTTCGTCATCGTATGTGACGAATAGCAGCTCTCAGATACTTGTTTATAGCACTCAATTCGTACAATCCTTCGGGAATCGTGATTATTTTATCGTCGGTATCGAAGTAGAATTTATTATTTGTGGAAGTAACATTCGGTTGTACGTTTCAAAATTCATAAGACCTAATTCGTATTCACCATTACTTAAATCCAACGCAGGGAAGTAACTCGCCGTGAGGATACTGGTTGTTCCAGTCAACATAAGAGTCAACGACGTGATATAATCGAAAGTAAACGTTCAACTGAGATAACTCACACGACATATTATTAGATATATTTTTTCCTCCAATCTATTTCTCGAAGAAATTGTAGGCACAATTGACCACAAATACTCTGATAGAACATTTGATAAGAACGTTTGATTATACGTTACGTTGCTTCCGAGATAGTGTTCGAGTTGCCTTGACGGTCTAAAATTGCCAAATCTTACATCGAAGTAAACGGCATTATTTCTTTTTTTTCGTATAAGCAACCCAGTGTGTGTCCGCATTTTCCGAATTATCGAGATTTACGATACCGCTTTCATTACGATGCGGTTTCGTCGGTAACGTCGTCACGTATAAACACACCTCTGAAGAATGGTAAACGCAAACGATACGCCGCACGGCTCAACTGTTCGTTCGTTGTGATACCGGAGAGCGGTATTTTAAGAGACTCTAACGTTTCCTTCCACGATGTTTTTTTTTACCTCTTGCCTTTCTTTTCCTCACGCTACCATCACGTTTGTAGGGTAGATACAGTCCGCGACCTTCCGTCTGACGTCGAGCGGCTTTGCGATCGCTTACAGCTCTCGCTACGCTCGCCGCTCCACCGATCAAAAATCTGAGCGCACCTAACATTGGTAAAATCGGTAAGAAACCTCCACGTTTCGTTACCGGAAGTAGTCTCTTTCTTTTCTTTTTTTTTTCTTCTTTTCATACCCTTCCATAATTTCGTTTTTGCTTTCATGGCTGCCCATACAGCGGTTGCGGCAACTTTCTCACCAAACGTCGAATCACTCTGTTATACGAGTACGTTCGCTTGCTCTTTCGGCGAGAACTCGATCGGCAATGTGATCGGCGAGATCGTTGCTTCGCGAATCATGTTCGCGACACACCGCGTCTAATCGATTTATACCTCGATCACCACGCGCTAATCTTTTCGCGAGACGAGTACCAGGTCCACAAAATTGATAACCAGGTATATGTACAAACGGAAGCACGTTTATTGTCTTGTCAAGTATACTTGCACTATACGCAGGAATCATTCCCTCTCCACGCTATATTATCCCATACGACAACAACATATGTCGCAATTTTTGATAAGTGGTGGCGGACCGTCTATGTGTGTTCGTTGCCACGAACGATTGTAATGCTCTGTACACGGACGACAGCACTTCGGGATCCGTTTTTAAATGTTCGAGTAATCGATCCCACAGTAACTCCACGTAATTCTCAAATTCCTGTAGAAGAATAATCTTCGGTATGTATTGCAATTGCTCGGTGGTAAAATCGAGAATCCCACGTTTATCCGTTAGTAAAAAAAAACATTTTGCGATAACAACAACGACCGCTCTTTACAGTAAACTGTGCGAATCGAGCGTCTGCTCGGTGATACATTCTG
>NW_017305384.1:134060-180665 GCF_001594115.1 Trachymyrmex septentrionalis | reverse complement strand
TATAAATACAATAGTATCGAAAAACTCGCTCGTGTTACATCGCGCACGCGCGTTACACGAGTAGATGCGATTCGTACGACAATCACGAGTGATACGAGTGTCGAATCTCGACCGCAAGACGCGACTCATGTCTAATGAAACGCTTGGAGAGATTCGTAGACACGGCCCTTTACTACCGAATACAATTCGTTGCATCATCTATGGACCGTCCAACTGTGGTAAAACGAACGCTTTGATAAGTTTGATAGAAAGTCCACATGCTGTACGTTTTGAAAACGTGTACGTGTATTCGAAATCTCTCTTTCAACCGAAATATCGATATTTGGAAGAACTACTCGAATCGATAAATAGTATCGACTACTACGCATTTTCCAACAAACGTGACGTCATATCACCAAAGGAGGTACTTCCCAATTCAATATTCGTATTCGATGATGTGGCTTGTGATAATCAGAATACTATTAGAGAATATTTTTCTATGAGCCGACATACGAACATTGATTGTTTTGAACTTTATCAGACGTATGCAAAAATACCAAAACGCGATAATGCAAATTTTTTGATACTATTCAAACAAGATGGTACTAACTTAAAACACATTTATAACGATCACGTGAATATTGATATATCGTATGAGAATTTTTGCACGTTGTGCCATTTATGTTGGCAACACAAATACGCTTTTGTAGTAATAGACAAAGGTAGCGCATTACGCAACGGTAGATACAGACGAGGATTCAACGATTTCGCTATAGTGTAAAAAAATCATCTGTAGTGAAAAAAGTTTGTGAAAAAAAGTGAACAGTACTTCTTTGACATTACGATAAGATGGTCAGAACGAAAAATATCTCTGAACGGGAGAAAATAGCGAAACTGATCGCGAAGACACGCGCGTCGATTCGTAAGAAACACAGAGCATTGAAGACTGATATAATGGAGAATGAGATCGTTCTGGAGAAACAATTAAAACCTATTATCGAACCGTTGAAACAAATTGCTGGAAACACTGAACGTGGAGGTAAATCATTTGAAACTAAGTTTATGGAGATTAAGCAAAAGAATAAACGTGAGTACAGCGATGATGAGGATGATGATGACGACAACGACGACGACGATGATGATAATGATGCAATTCCAACACAAATTACTCCCCAGCGTCTTCTACGGAACAAACAAATAAAAAAGAATCAAACGTCATGCCTGATTCGTTCATAATTCATTCCACACCAATAGAATCACAACAACAACAACAACAACAAGTAACTCCTTTTGACTTGCAGGACGAAAAAGTTTTTAAAATCGGTGATTATCCATCGCTTGAAACATCTGTCAGACAAGTGTTGAGCACATCTCAAGGTCGTCATAGATTGCAAAGTCAGTTAGGACCATTAGGACAAGTATATGTGATACTCTTTTAACTGTAATGCAAGAAACGAAATCGATCTTGTCTACGGTGTTTATTTTGATAAAAACGGAACGATGTTAGATAATAAAAAATTTGACATAGATACGGACGATACTATAATCATAGACGGAGTGAGATACAAAGGTACACCAAGTCTAGTGCCAGGTGTACAAGTATGAAATGCGGATTTGAGAAAACAGATGGCGCATCAATGCAGTGTGTGGTATAAAGATTTGACTGTTATGCCATTTTGAAGTGCCATCAACAAGTGTCAGACGCGCACGAGTGATAAATTGAAAAAGTGTTTGCATAGTGATGTGTTGCTGTGTTCGATATGTCGAAATTTATACCAAACAAAGAGCATTCGCGGACAGCATTAATTTTTTGTTTTCATTTGAAGAAAACTGCTGCTGAATCATACCGATTACTTCGAGAAGCTTATGGTGAACATGCTCCATCGCAAGATACGTGTGAACGATGGTTTCGGCGTTTTAAAAGTGGTGACTTCGATGTTGCAGGACAAGGAACACGGAAAACCGTCAAAAAGGTACGAAGATGTGGAATTGCAAGCATTGTTGGACGAAGATGATTCACAAACACAAAAACAACTCGCAGAACAATTGAGCGTTAGTCAATAAGCTGTTTCCAATCGCCTACGAGAGATGGGAAAGATTCAGAAGACCGGAAGATGGGTACCGCATGAGTTGGACGGCAGGCAGATGGAGAGGCGCAAAAACACATGTGAAATTTTGCTTGCACGATACAAAAGGAAGTCGTTTTTGCATCGTATCGTTAGTGGGGATGAAAAGTGGATTTATTTTGAGAATCCCAAGCGCAAAAAATCATGGGTAGACCCAGGCGCACCATCCACATCGACCGCAAGACCGAATCGCTTTGGCAGAAAGACGATGCTCTGTGTTTCGTGGGACCAGAAGGCTGTGGTCTATTATGAGCTGTTAAAACCTGGTGAAACGGTTAATGCTGGACGCTACCAACAACAATTGATCGATTTGAACCGTTCGCTGCTTGAAAAAAGACCAGAATACCAAAAGAGACAACACAAAGTCATTTTTCTTCATGACAATGCTCCATCACATACGGCAAAACCGGTTCGCGACACGTTGGAAGCACTCAGCTGGGAAGTTCTACCCCATGCGGCTTACTCACCAGACTCGGCTCCTTCCGATTACCACTTGGTTGCATCGATGGGTCACGCACTTGCTGAGCAGCGCTTTGGTTCGTACGAAGATGTGAAAAAATAGCTCGATGAATGGTTCGCGGCAAAGGGGGAAGATTTTTACTGGCGTGGTATCCAAATTGCCCGAAAGATGGGAAAAATGTGTAACTAGCAATGGAGCATACTTTGAATAAAGCTCTTTTTATCATTCTTCCGAATTTAACTTGTTTTTTTGGAAAAAAAATCCGCATTTCGTACTTGTACACATGGTATACAAGCTGATCTTCAACAAGATTCCAAACGACGCTATCTACACCGAGAATGATAAACAAACGTACAAACATATATTATTGATGACGAATGCTCACAGACTTGACAATAACGCCAGAAATGCCTATTAAGAGTAACAAGGGACACAAATACAAAAACATTATCGCTCCGCTCTTAGTTACTCATAAAATCAGTGGCACGAATATTGGTTCAGGTATAAAGACAAATATATCATCTGCTGCGAAATTGACTGACAACGAAATAGATTACGTTTGGGACGATCCCAACGAATTGGTGGATCGTCTTCAATTGCTCGATGCTTCTCATCGAGCGGATAATAACGCTCACGACAACGAAATATTGTCGATAATCGAAGAACTTCGTGAAGCTGGATTAATTATAAATTGAATCGTTATGACAAAAATTGCGACAGTGGTCAGGTTCGCGCGAACTCGATATGATGTGAATAAATTTGATATGCCTATAAGGAGAGATGATAGCGAAGAAATCGAAAAGTCGCGATCGTCGATAGAATCTTTACAAAATTACGTACACGACAATGGGCTTTGTCTGAATCCGGATCATTACGACGCAAAGAAACGAAAAATAGAACACGTAGCCGCGCCAAAGTTCGACACCGATGTGGTAAACAAAAGCTACGTTGAACGCAAGCTTCGAGATACGCGAAACGAGATCGAAGAATCATTTAGAACGATAAGGAAAGATACACAAGAAATGTGTACCGATATGGAAAAAATGCGAAGAAACATGGAAGAGATTCAGTATCTGAATCGAGATGTAACTGTACGACTGAAAAATGTAGTGACTAATGAGATATTAGAGAAATCGTTTAAAGAACGACTTCAAGGTGTGGTGACGAATAAAGAGTTGGAAAAAAATATTTTAGAATTGCGCCGCGAAATGGAAAGAAGAACTTCGCGAAACTGAGTTTAACTATAAAGTGAATCGTTGTGACGAAAACCGCGACAGTGGTCAGGTTCGCGCGAACTCGATATGATGTCTGTGAATAAATTTGGTATGCCTATGAGGAGAGACGAAATTGAAAAGTCGCGATCGTCGAAAGAAACTTTACGAAATTACGTACACAACAGTGGGCTCTGTCTAAATCCGGATCATTATGACGCAAAGAAACGAAAAATAGAACACGTAGCTGCACCAGAATTCGACACCAATGTGGTAAATAAAACCTACGTCGAACAAACGCTTCGAGATTCGCGAAACGAGATCGAGGAATCATTTAGAATGATAAGGAGAGGAAGTGCACAGTGATGTGGAGAAGGTGCGAAGAAACGTGGAAAAGAGCGTGACGAGGATGTCTGACGAGATTCAGCATCTGAATCGAGATGTAACTGTACGAATGAAAACTATCAACGAAAGTGTCTAACGAGATTCAGCGTGATATAACTGATCTGCGTCAACAAATGCATAATATGGCGACGAAAGAGATGTTAGAGACTAACGAAATTCAACGAGGTGTAACTGATCTACGTCAACAAATAAATAATATGATGACGAAGGAGACGTTAGAGAGAAATCGTTTAAAACGACAGGGAGAGAAACTATATGATCGTACTCGCGCTTCAGAAAGTATCTAACGATATTCAGATACTGCATCGCGGTGTAAGTGATCTGCGTCAACAATATTGACGAAAGTGTATAACGAGACCGAGAACGAGATTCAGTATCTGAATCGAGGTGTTTAAACACATCTACAGTTATCGCATCTACGAATAGGAAGGTTTAAAAGATATGCGCAAAGCTCGTTTCCTGTCATAACAGAGAGAGATGAGTGTCGAGAAACGAAAACTCGTGAAAGAACTCCACGCACGGTCGAAGAAATTTTCCACGTCGTCGCGTCGTGGTGCACGATCGCGATGATTTGTGGCAAGCCGACGTAGTCGAGATGCGTTCTTACATGCGATTCAACAAAGGTTACAATTACATTTTAACAGTTATCGATGTTTTGAGTAAATACGCATGGGCTCTACCACTCAAGAGCAAGAACGGAAGCGACGTAGCCACAGCGTTATTTAAAATATTTCGCGAGGACGAACGATACCCACGAAACCTGCAGACGGATCAAGGAAAGGAATTTTACTACCGTGCAAAAAAAATTGTGGAGAGATACAACATAAATCATTATTCGACAAGAATAACATGTGAAAAACGTTCACATTAAACAGCTCATACAAATGGATCGACGAGCTACCGCGATTATTGTCAGATTATAATCATCGTAAACATCGAACTATTGGGATGCGACCGATAGACGTAACATCCGTCGTTGCAAAACGACTCTTGTCGACGGTATACAGTCATGTAAAAATTGCCGCTCCAACGAGTTTCAAGATAGGCGATCCAGTACGTATTAGTAAATTCAAGACAATTTTTGAAAAGGGTTATACACCTAATTGGTCCACCGAGATTTTTTACATCGTTAAAACACAACGTACGAATCCTGCAACGTATCTACTGAAAGATTATCAAGGGAAGCCGATAGCTGGTGGATTCTACGAACACAAATTACAGCGAGTCTCTAATCCTGACGTTTATCTTGTGGAAAAAATACTACACAAACGAGGAAATAAAGTGTACGTTAGGAATGGACAGTTCACACAGTTCTTGGATAGATAAAACGAATGTATTGTAACTTTTTTTTATTTGTTACAATAAAAATATAGCACACACATTACAGAGATATTTTATAATGTCCCCAAGGTAGAGTAGTGACCGATTCGGGTATGACGTATCGCTTATCATCATATGGACTAAGAGCGAGCTTCAATTCAGACACCGTGTAAATCTCGTGCAATGTCGATCGTATGCACGACTGACGTCTCGACAGTATCGTTACATCGTTCAAACATCGCGCATAATCGTCGAAAGTGATCGTTTTCGCGACTACGTTTTTCTTGACACCCTTTATTCTCTTCGTATCGCTCTTTCCGATCACTCTTAATGCGTACATTTTCGCTTTGAGTCCTATGAATTCCGTCATAATCGCACCACCATTTTCATCTTTCATCAAACCGGGTATTTTATTATTAACGCGTGGAGTATCATACGCACTTCTCTCAGGATAATCACTCGTGTCGAATCTCGCGATATCACGCTTGATGTCCTCGTATACATTCTCTAGAAGATAAATCAAGCTGTAAGTGTCCGTGTATATAATCTTACATTTATCGCGATATGATGGTATTATGTATTCATAGTGAAATTCATATAGACGCAACTTAGATATTTCGAGAATGCACATACCTACGTACGAGTATATCGGTTTATTCAATTTTACCTCGAGTTTGCGCAATTCGACAGCAATTAGATCTTCAGAAAAAATACTTCTACTGTGAAAATTCGGTTTCGCTATCATCGCTTCCGTATTTCCCATCCCAACGCGTTGTAAGTGGAATGTCAACATGATCGCGTACGTTCTCCATCGTTTTTCCAAATACCGCATTATTCATCAATTTGTAAAGATTCTTCTCAAATTTGTTATTCGTGAGCATTTTAAATCTCGTATTAAGTTCGATATATCCGTGAAGCCATGGAGATTGTGCGAATCGTATTATTCGATGAATTTTTTTCACGTATTGTCCATGCTGAATGCATTATTGTAAATTGCGATAGTACACGACATAGCGCTCCTTATTGTAAAGAGTGGCCAGCAGTTTATTATTCCGTTTTCCGGGAGGCCGTTCGCGAGTGAGGCAGAATGGAAGGTCAGCATAAGCGTCATGAACGCTTTGCGGATACGCAAGATCGACTTCTAGAATATAACCGATAACGGAGTCTGACGACGCAGACATTACGTCAAAGCGCTCGATGTCGTCGATGCATTGAAATTCTCCGTACGGTAAGGATTCGGACATTACCCAACCGTACAAATTATTCACATCGAAGTACATGAGGTACGTCGAAGGATCGCACGAAGATGCATTATACTTGTTATTAGCTTGCGCGTATCTATGTGAACATTGACTTAAACCACCGCGTATACCACATTCCACAAACATCACTATATCGATGTCGGTGAGTAATTCGAATCGAATACCAATGTATTTCAATAGTCCCAGATATATCCTGGTAAAGTATAATAATACGTCGGATCCAATCCGTAACTCTCAATACACGTATCACGAAAATTTTCAAAAACATCTGCTAATAAAAGCATATCTGTCTTGAGATACAAATCACTGTAATCGCCGAGAATCCCTATGCAAAAACGTCGCCAAACGATTGTCATGTGTTAATAATCATCGGAAGCAGTCTCGTCGGTCAACGAACTATAAAACAACTCACGCGGTGGTAAACTTGCGTTTAGCTTATCAACACTGTCAATATACTCGTACGGAAACACTCCTTTCCGCGTAAGCAGATCAAAATCCTCAGCGTCAAGATTGGAAAATTCTGATCGTATGATTTTCAATTTACTCTTGTCGAGATATGATACCAATTTCTCGAGACTAGTATTGAGAAATTTGAATGAATCCACAAAACGCAATTTCACACAGTTCGTTCCCCACTTAAAGTTTACTGTAAGTTTACACAGTAAACTTGACATGTTTCGTAAACGATATATAATTTTCTTTCGTTATAGGTAACATGTCAACTCTACCCCAAAACCATTAGCAATATCTTTTATGATAAAGTGTGCGTCATAACCAAGTTATGAAAGAATACAGAAATAACGTACGTATCTTGATAATGTAAATTACAATATGAATGTGCAGGACCTCTATAACGTCCGGTTAAATGACAGTGATCGCGTATGCGCAAATCTCTTTCCTCAAATGGTCTTTCACAGATATGATAGTGGGTTGCGTTTCGAAATTTTTCCCACTCGATGTGCGATGTAAACTCCATCATAGTCTCATTCTTGTCGAATATCGTTTTTGGGCGATGCGCCAAATCGTATAATTCGTTGACAAACTACGATACGCAATCCTCGCCGGGATGAGATTTGTACATCGACATAGTTTCATTGTACACACAACATATGTAATATCCTACGCTGAAAACCTTGTGATGTTGATAGGTAAATCTCGAAATGTCTTCATCGTTGGTCTTCTCCAGTATACACTCCAAATCGACATAAACCACAAAGAGAAGTCGCTCCTTCTTATTATGACCACGAAACGATAACCACTTATCGTTCTCGTTCGTAAGAATAATAGCACAATCGTTCGTCGTAGTATAGTCAACAATGTGAAGCGACAACTTCTCGCTCGTATGAAAATAATGTAGACATCTGTAAAGTAACAAGTCATACGCGTTACACAACTTCTTTTTATCACTACAAGTATATACGAGGGGGGACCCCAAAAAAACGGGAATTTCGTCATAACTTCTTTATTTCTCAATATTTTAACACCAAATTTTAATCACCTTCAAAGTATTCGCCATTGACCACAACGCACTTCTCCAAACGATTCTTCCATTGTTCAAAACAGTTTTTAAATTCACTCATCGGGATGTCCTTTAAGCCTTCCAGCGATTTTTGTTTCACCTCCTCCACAGTGGCAAAACGCTTTCCTTTCATATTCCTTTTGAATTTGGGGAACAAAAAGAAGTCACAGGGGGCTAGATCCGGTGAGTATGGGGGGTGGACAATTGGTGTCATGGCGTTTTTGGTCAAAAATTGCTTCACAAAATTTCACAGCCGCGCGTTGTTCTCGACAATCTGCCATTACGTTTTCGCCGAAATGTAAAAAGTTGTTTTACTAAAAAAAATCTCACAGGCGAACCGATGCACTCACAGCGACACAACTTCGCACACTGACGCAGGTGGCGTGACACTAACGGACATGTGGTCAAACAATAGGTTCCCCCACTCTCCCTCCCCACCACAGGGTAATTCCCGGAACTTATGGGTCCCCCCTCGTATATGTATATACAAAAACAATTATAATAGATACATATCTATCACACAAATACTTCTTCTTTGTATTCTTGCTCAATTGCGAACCTATTAATCGTGACAGATTTTTAATCCATGTGAAATGATCACTGACGTTTTCGTCGCGTCTTGACTCTTGCAGGTACAACAGATTTACATGTTTTTCTTTCTTCTTTTTGCTAAGACGAAGAGGAATGATTATATTACCGTCTTTTTCCCCACCTCTCTCTCGCTCGGTAAATACGTTGATAGATATTTCGTTTAAAAGTTCAAATTTCGTAATTTGTTTTAAAGTAACGGGAAACTCTATACCCCCAAGATTCAGCACAGTAGCATACTCGGGATACGACGATTTCCTATCCACATGACTTTTAGCTGGATAGAGAGCGGCGATCACCGACCAGGTAAAACATGCATTGTCCATCGAACGCACATTGATTACCGCTTTCTTCAGCATAATTTCTCGCGGCACCTCCACCCAACATCCCGCATGCATAGGATTATATTTGTTAACATTTATAATTAGGTTCAATATGCGTGATAGCGCCCATCCACTGTTACGTTCCTGAAATTCCTCCAATGCTGCTAAAATATCATCTGTCACGTGTTTATCGTACCAATCTCGCAGATCGGATGTGCCGAAAAGCTCATAATTTTTCATAATGATACTCTTAGCAGATCTCTTAGTATCCGCGACGAACTCACCATTGAATATCGTATTCACTTTTAAACAAATATGTCTCTGAAGATTATCGCGTATCCAATCGAGAACGGTATCTCGATTGCGTTATCGAGAAACTGTCGAGGTTCGATGTAACTCGAATTTAACACCACACCAGTCAGTACGCGATTATTGAAAGCTGTTTCGATCTCCAACCACAAAAATCCCCTCTTTTGTGATTCGACGTGGCCAGAGCCTACATGTTCAAAACGTTGTCGTAAAGCATTTCTCAAACCTTCCAATCGTGCTAGTCGAGCGATCGATGCATTTACAACTCCGCTAGATGTTCGTCGACGTTTACTGTTTCGACACGTCTCCCGTAAGAAGTCGAGACACTCGTCGTATTTTTGCTCCCATCCCGTATCGATGCTCGTCGCACGATGAAAAAGATTCTCCATCTCCTCATCCACTTCTCTCTTTATTAAAAAAATTACCGCCCCTCACTTACACGTAAACCAGAGCGTTTCACCTCAATTATCCAAAGATATGTCGAATTTAATTTTTTCATAAATCCTTCCAATATCACCGATTTTTCGCACACCTTTCACAGCTGCGTTTTCATACCTTCTTGCGCAACCGTCACCAACAACAACTATCGCGCTTTTCATCCACAAAATCTCTCGCGAACATTAATTTCCAATTTCTCTCCGTAAATGATATGTAGCTAAATTCCAACAACTCTTCTCCTTTATACAGGATGTAACCAATGTAGGACTCGGTAACAGACGCTCGAGACAATACAGATCGCTGTCCGTAATTTTGTTCGAACTGTCGTCGCT
This sequence comes from Trachymyrmex septentrionalis, assembly GCF_001594115.1. Taxonomy (NCBI): domain Eukaryota; kingdom Metazoa; phylum Arthropoda; class Insecta; order Hymenoptera; family Formicidae; genus Trachymyrmex; species Trachymyrmex septentrionalis. The sequence goes on along the minus strand of NW_017305384.1, from coordinate 170,393 downwards.
ATCGCTTGACATATTAGACAAAAATGTGAGAAGAACCTTACCCCGTACGCATTTATATATCGTTCCATCATCGGAAACATTACAAACTACAACTCCCCACCTCTTTCGTAACGAAGAATACGCGTATTAAAAATACAAGAAATGCGCAAAAGAGACATACAAAATATGACGCATCTTACCATAATCAAGGGATGTGGTACACACACATACATACACAGGACAGGATATGTGTAACGGAAAGAAACCAATATTCAAGTTTTTCTTTTAATTTTAATAATATACATACGATAATAAGCACATCGAGAATATATATATATATACGAGGTCTGTTCAAAAAGTATCGCGAATTTTGAATTTCCGCGGGTTACGTATATTCGATTTTCGATTTTTTGTGGCGTTATGTTGGTATTCATGTCTCTCACTTATGCCGACAAGTTCGGCCATTTTGAATGTTCAGTTAATTTTTGACAGCTGCTTTGCTTGCACGTGTTTTGGCTCGTCTTCGATTTTTGCCTATTCCAAAAAATGGATCAAAGAATCTGTATCAAATTTTGTGTGAAAAACAAAATTAAGTGCGCGGACGCATTCCGAATGTTGACTGTGGCATATGGTGAAGCTACCTTGGACCGAAGCAACGTTTATCGGTGGTACAAAATGTTCTCAGAGGGCCGAGAAGATGTGAACGACGAAGAGCGTGCCGGACGCCCGAGCACGTCAACAACAGACGAAAACATTGATGAAGTGAAGAAAATAGTATTGGCCAATCGGAACGGTCAATAAGGAATATTACCTGCAAGTTATGCGCAATTTGCGCGAAGCAATCCGCCAGAAACGCCCGGATTTGTGGAAGAACAAAAATTGGCTTTTGCACCATGATAACGCCCCTGCTCACACATCGTTGCTTGTGCGCGAATTTTTGACCAAAAACAACACACTAATGATGCCGCAGCCACCGTATTCCCCAGATCTGGCCCCCTGTGACTTTTTCTTGTTCCCGAAACTGAAGAGGCCCATGAAAGGACGACGCTACGCTACGATTGAGGAGATAAAGACGGCATCGAAGGAGGAGCTGAACAAGATCACAAAAAATAATTTTTTGAAGTGCTTCGAGGATTGGAAAAAACGTTGGCACAAGTGTATAATATCTGATGGGGATTACTTTGAAGGGGACAAAATAGATATTCATGAATAAATAAATAATTTTTGAAAAAACACAAAATTCGCGATACTTTTTGAACAGACCTCGTATATATATGAAATATGTGTTACTTGCTTTGAAATCGCGTCCACTGATTAAATAGTTTTAACACATTCTGTAACGCGCAATATTTACCGTGTCTTCCACCGAAACATATTGATAGCATCTAGATTTTTAAAAGATTCAATGTCTTCGTAATACACATCAATCGTTTTGACTATAACATCATCATTGTTCAAAATGTCAAGCAACCCCCGCTTCTCAAGTCCCTTTACATACACGATAGCCTCGTTTTCTCCAATGACAGCTTTTGAGATCAGAGGCTGCGCCGTACAATATGGTATCATCGTTCCACCTAATCCGTGATGATGTGCCATCAACCATGAAGCGTGCGACTGGTCGACTTTCGTCAGGAAACGCCATGGCATCGGGCACGTAAAGATATAGTGTGTTAGCACACTTCCATTCTTCAAGACTGCCACTTTCTTAACAATGAATCGCTTATCCATAACAAATCCTTAAAAAATTACACACAACGATTTTAAGAGAAATAGTAATAAGCAAATTTTATAAAAAGACAAACAAGAGATAATAATAAAATACCTTGTAAATCAACGAATGTCGGCATCATACCGTTGAACGTCGAGATGTGTCGTCGTAAACGAATAGAAGCAAAATAATAAGATTATCGTACCGCTGAGGATGTGTCTCTCTCTCTAGTGTAGAAGGAACATTCGCAAGTAAGAGTGAGACAGCATTATAGACTCCGATGTGATAAAGTGTAATAATGTAAATATACCATGTGATACAATATAATATGTGATAAAATATAATGTGTGAATATAATATTAAAAACGTCTCCTCCTCTCCTCTATATTTTTTTAATACACGTTCTTCATTTCCTTCGTCGTTACCGATGGTACTTTCCTCAAATCGTCAGCTACACTGTCCAAAAGCTGCTTCACCATTTGCTGCTTACGATCTCTGGGGGAAGATGTCAGAGAAATTGCGTTCTCAATTTTACATATTTCCACCATTGACATTTTTCCTTATTTTTAATATCGTGAATATCATACACATCTAAACAAATTAACTGATGTCCAGTTTGTCCTTCCGGAGTTCTCACAATGTAGAGACCATTGTCCAATTTTGTTATGTACTGAGATATTCCATCGGTTCTCTGCTTCGAGGTCGAAGCAAAAAGCGCATCCATATCTCCACATGTCAATTCTGGTGACAATGTGAAAATCTCACAATCGACGTTCGATGTATCAAGTGTCGACATTTGACGCCTAATAAACTCCTTCAGATCGTGCAACCATTCGAAGAATGTATTCCTCGTCATGAAATCCTCCATAAACAAATGGCGCAACACTTTGCTCTCGAGAATAGAGAAAAAACGATTCAACTCATCCATAGAATAGATAGAATTCAGCAAACCTCTCGTCTTCAACGCTTCCACAAACAACATTAACGCATCCTTCATTGTCTTCGCCTCCCTCATACGTATCGTATTCGGGTCTATTTTTGCTTCATCATATAGGTCTGTATACATCCAATCGTCAGTTTCAAATTTTTGATAAAAACGTATTCGTAATCCACGTCTGATATATAGTATTAAATCGATTATAGAACCCATATACGTTTCATTCAACACTTCTTTTTCTTCTTCTTCCTCTTCTAACAATTGTTCGAAAGATTTTTTCTCAGAGGACTTCGTCGGTAGCTCTTCGACTTCTTTACTTCGAATCTGGAATACTCCAACGTGTTAAACACGACTTCATCGTGTTAAAAATAATACTATGTTCAAAATCACAAAAATGTGTATGACGAAAAAACGTCTCGCCCGTACGCATTTATATACTATTGTCCATCGGACATGTTAGCGGATGTTGTGGTATCTCTGTCAGGGTTTCAGAACTGCATAAAAATAGACACCCTTAGGAAAATTAACGTCATGAGAGAGAGAACGCACTCGAAAGAGACAATAGATTCTTATCGCATCGCTAAGGATGTGGTATGTAATAGAGATACATAAATGTGCGCAATTGCATAAAAGGGAAATTGAGATAATGTCGTGAAAGAGAACGCACTTGGAAGACACAAATAAATTCTTATCGCATAAAAGGAAATTAAGATGTCATTTTTATTAAACTACCGATAAAAAACGCGGCAATAAAGATGCGGGGGAACAATCTTTAAAAATAAAACACAATAAGATGTCATCATTAAATACGCAGCACGATTCGTCGGTGCGAGTGAGAGAGAACAAATCTCGTACGCATCGCGAGTGAGAGAAAAAAACATATTCAAAATCTAATACGCAGCACACCCGTCGGTGCGCGAGCGAGACCGCACCCACAGGTGCGAGCGAGACGGTGCGCTTCGCGCGCGAAAAAAAACGCGCCAATCGCGAACTCCCTCAGTCGCTCGTCAACCCTCGAACACGTAGGATCGCCGGATTGTGACGTCACGCTGTGACGTCACCAGCTCACACACACACACACACATGCACCCGTGGGGACGGGGGCCGGGCAAGAAAACTACGAGAGGTGGTGGGAGGCGAATGCAGCTCGCTCATTGGCTGCCCCTCCGCACCACAATACCGCTCTCGCCCAGTTTTCCCTCCGGCCCCTCACCTCGCGGGGGATCTCATGGTGAGAATATACACACTCATCGCACTGAGGGCCTCTAGGACTCTAGGTTGGGCCCTTCTATTGAAAAGTTTTCTCTTCCATATTGAACTTTCGCTCCCCGCAGAGGCTTCTTTGCAGCACCATCAGCAGGGTCTTCTACTCGGTTTATGGCAGGGAATAGATCCGTCCCCTTATGCCATTCGAGTCGTCCCTCTTTAACAACTGCCTAGAAGGATTCGGCAATACGCTTACAAACAGAATAGTATTGCGTCTCCGGTCCTCTTCTTGAGGTGGTAAGACAAAGTCGTAAAAACTATTTCTTGTAACTGCCGATAACAAAGTTCTAAAAAAACTCGTAAAAAAAATAATAATTTTCCGCGAAACGCAATAATTTCCGAGCGATTTTCCGAGAAATCGCTCAGAAATCGCGATAAGCGTCGACGTCTGCTCTCCGCATCGGGAGGACATAAGAAAAAAATTTCGCGCTATTTTCGATATGTTCAAACAACCCTTGTGATGGACGATAAAAACGTCACGTCACAATGTATACAGGATGATTCAAAACAACCCAGGTATTTTTGAAAAGATAAATTCCTGATCGAATTCTAAGACGATTTTTTCTTTATGAAAAATTTGTGCAAAGATTAGTTTTCAAATTACAAGAAGAAATAATTAGCGTATCACAAGTCGTACAAGAAACGGGCAGAAGCAGCGCGGCGCTCACAATTAGACGCGACACATTAACGCTTTACGCACGGGACGCACACTGACCGGACACATTCTCACATTTATAAAAACACATTCTTTTTTATCTTTCCTTCTACCACACTCTCTTTGTCATTCACATACTTTAAATATGCTAATTTCGTTAAATTAGGATGATAAAATTAAAATAAATATTGAACGCTTTAAGTATCGGATAGTTTTTTTAATTAATTTGATATAATTGTTAGAGAAATGTTGTAAAAAAGCAAAATTAGACGATAATATTACGTGTGATAAGTATTATAAAATTATTATTGCCATAAAAATCGTACAATTTATTTTATTTATTTTAGTACGTCGAATTCAAAAATTCTTACAATTCGACATACTAAAATACCTGTCAGACTTAATTGTATTGAGTGTGACTCAATTGTAACACTCGTTGCAATTATTGTCTAATTTCTCACTTTTACAAAAATTTCTCTTTATTGCATATTATGAGAAGTCTTAGGATAAACGCTCTTTTAGCACTCAAAGAGTTATGAATGTTTCAAACAAGCCAAATACATTTTAAAAGCTTATTACGAAAACAAGTCAATAAGTTTTTAGAAAAACATAGTAAACTCTTTTTTGATCGATTCATTTTTATTTCTCAACATAGTCTCTTTTCAGCTCGATTCACTTGATCCAACGATTCTCCAACTTTTTCAAGTCCGAATAATATGAATTGTCCAATCCTTCAAAATAAGCCTCTGTTTCGGCGATGAGCTACTCTCTGATGGTGAATCTCTTTCCTCTGAATCATTTCTTCAGATTTGGAAACAGGAAATAGTCGCAGGGGGCTAAATCTGGCGAATATGCTGGATGGGAAAGCAATTTGTAGCGGAATTCGTCTGGATTACGTTGAAACATCTCCAAACATTGTTTTGAAATCGTCACGCGCTTATGATCCACAGTGAGTAAACGCGGTACCTATCTTATCGAGCTTTTTCATACCCAATTGTTCGTGCAAAATTGAAATCACTGTGCCATGTGATATGCCTGTGGCCTCAATAAGCTCGCGCACTTTCACTCGTCGATCAGTCAAAACAATATCGTGGACCTTATCGATAATTTCTGGTGTAGCAGCCTCAATTGGACGTCCCGAACGAGGTGCATCACATGTGGATGTACGACCACGTTTAAATTCATTCACCCAATTGTATACAGTCGCAAACACTGGTGCAGATATGCTATAAACATTATCCAACTCGGCTTTGATTTCTTTCGGCGTTAAACCTTTCATGTAGATGTTTGATCACTGCACGAAACTCGTTTTTTTCCATTTTGCAAAAAATACAGAAGTTGTTTGCTTTAATCGTCTACAGAAATGAAACCACGGTCAAAAATAAAACCGCTCAAAATTTGACAGTAATCAGCTGAAAGATGCTACTTGTCAAAAAGTAATGCGACATGACACTGCAAGTGTCCTCTGACAGATTTTCGAAGAACTTATTGACTTGCCCTCGTATAAATGTTATTAAGTTTAAGAAAAATGAATTTAGATATGTAAGACATGTGTTATGAAAGAAAAATAAATAATAAATTTTATTATTATTTAGTGTAAAGTTCAGATGAAATTTATTATTACTTTTATTATTACTTTGAAATTATAATCACCTTTTCTTATTTATTTTTATTAATTACCATTCTAATTTTAAATTATTTTTATAGTTTTTGTTATTTGATCTAGCAGCGCCAAATGTTTTTATATGAATAATTTTTCTATTTAAATTTGTTGAGGGAAGTAATACGTGTTTCCGGGAATACTTAATTTTTCTTCCTTTGCATTAGTAGAAAAGCGTTATAAAACCAAAAGTTATACTATCTTATTATCGATAATAATAACGTATCTTAATCTGAAAAATGGCAGTTCGGAACTTTGCATCGTGATGGTTCTGCTTGTAGAACACGTAGAAAAAAAATAAAAGCACGTAATACAATCGGAGTGTAAGCTATCGATTACTTGTACTTAAAGACTCGATCAAGACAGCTGTTATTGAGATTCGATAACCTCGATCTGATGCAGTTCGCCGGTTCGCGTAATAGAAGCACATCCGTATCTCGCGCCATACTTAGCGCCGAGACACTACCAGTATCTCTAGATATGTATTGTACAATATGTACAATATAATACGAGGATCGTTCGATAAGTCAAGTAAAAACAGTAAAATCACCTATTTTCCGGAGAATTTTTTTTCATATTTTTGACATAGTCTTTTTGGAGTTTTACACACTTAGTGTAGCGGTGTTCTAATTTTTTTATCCTTTCGGAAAAGTAGAAAGTCTCGAGGCCTTTAACATACACATTTACAGCAGCGATGACCTCCTCACTGGATGAAAATTTTTTTTCCCCGAGCCAGATTTTGAAGTTTGAGAATAGGAAGAAGTCACAAAGGACCAAATCAGGAGAATAGGGTAAATAGAACAGCAATTCGAACCTTAATTAATGTAATTTTGCCATTGCGACTGTAAAGGTGTGAGCCGAAGCGTTGTCATGGTAAAAGATGACTTTTTTGCGCGCTAATCTTCGCCGTTTTGTTCGTAGCTCTTCCTACAAATGATCCAGAAGTGTAGAATAATATGCTCCTGTAACTGTTTGACCCTTCTCTAAGTCATCAATGAAGATGATTCCTTGAAAATCCTAAAAAATAATGGCCATTATCTTTTCGGCCGACAAAACAGTTTTTGCCTTCTTCAGCGCACATTCACCAGGCGCTGTCCACTGCTTTGATTATTGTTTTGACTCGGGTGTGTAATGATGGATTCAAGTCTCGTCTATAATCGAATCGACGCCAAAAGTCTGATGGGTTGCGCTTAAGCATCGACAAACACTGCTGCAAAATGTCTTTTCGCGTGCATTTTTAGTCGATGATCAGCAATCGCGGTACCCATCGTGCACAAAGCTTTTTCATTTCTAATTCTTTGTGCAGGATATTATGCACTATCTACTGAGATGCGTACAATCTCAGTTATGTCACGCACTTTTACTTGGGGATCTTTCATGATGATACTACGGATTTTTTCAATCATTTCTACCGTAGCTTTGACTTCAACTGGTCCGGGGCGCGCTTCATCTTTAGTTGATATCCGGCTATTTTAAATCTATTAATCCAAAAATAAACGGTTTTCAACGCTGATGCAGAGTCCCTGTGAACTTCACGTCCAACTCAGCTTGGATCTGTGCAGCCGTCTACTTCTTTAAATAAAAATGTTTAATCACTGCATGGAATTCGTCTTTCTCTATTTTATGACAACTGCTACCATACTCACTTCCAACGTCTACCACATGTAAACTAAGCGTCACTTTTGGCTGAAACTTGGTATAAGGCAGTTTGAATATTGTTACTTCCTGGCCATATACTATACAGTTCATCATGGCGCCATCTCGCAAAAATTTACCTGACTCATCGAATGACCTACATATGTAGATATATAATGTATATGATATTTATACACAGTGCGACAAATATGTTCCCGGACACGAACCACATCTCAGCAACCAGTGGCAACATCTGTGCGTTCAAACATGCATTTGAAAGGTTTAACATTTCCCTATCTATCTGTCAAAGTTTCATTCATTTTGGTTGACATATAACGGAGATATCACAGTTCATGTTAAATAAGATCTTGGTCGAGGTAGAAATGTCTCTGGAATGATTGATTCTCATTGATTTTTGATCGCTTATTAATGTGTGTGGAACAAACTTCGCACAAACCTTCGTTTTACCCAAATCTTCATGTAATATGGTTCGAATCGTTTCTCTACTGATATTTAAAGCCTCCTCCATCATTTTTAGTGACGCATTGCAATCGTTTGCAACAAAATTACGTACTTTTTTGATCATTTCGAACCAAAATTGGTCGTCCTGATTTTTTGTCATCTTCAAGGGTCTCTCTGCCTTCCAAAAAACGCTTATGCCACTCAAAAACAGCTGTACGACCTAGACATTGATTGCCGTAAATTTGTTGCATCAATCGGAATGTTTCTGATGCACTTTTACCAAGTTTTGCGTTAAATTTAATCACTGCTCTTTGTTTCATATTAAAATTTCTACCTCGACCAAAATCTTGTTTAACATGAACTGTGATATCTTCGTTATATGTCAACCAAAATGAATGAAACTTTGACAGATAGATAGGGAAATGTTAAACCTTTCAAATGCATGTTTGAACGCACAGATGTTGCCACTGGTTGTTGAGATGTGGTTCGTGTCCGGGAACATATTTGTCGCACTGTGTAATATGTATAATATGTAGTTATATTGAAAACAATTAGAAATTTAGAAGGCTAATGAGAGTCTAGTATTTATATTGTATTTTTAATAATAAATATAATTTTTACAGCACGTCATCTTTATGTATCCACGAATTATGCAAATTGTTAAATCTCAACCATCACATAAACTTTATTCCTCTTTTTGCGCAACATTTTTTGGTAAATGTTAAGAAGACCTCGTTCCCCTCAAATTTTGATAAAAATATACTTAATCGATGCATTTTTGCACAAAATAAAGGAATTTGGCAGAAAAAGTGTCGCTCTGCCCCGCGAACCGAGATATTAAATTAGCGTTAAAGTTGACGACTATTTAGGTTAGAAAATATGTCACAGCCACGAAATACTGTGCTGTGAGCATGCGCTGCGATAAGATAACTTTGCATAGAAAGTTGTAAATCCATGTCGTTTTGTGTTAAAAGTCTAACCCTAACTTAACCCATTTTTTTGCGTGGAAAGTTGTACATTCAAGAAGCAAAGTACTACTAGGTTTACAACGTTTTACGCGAAATGAGGGCCACCTCGCACCAAAAAATGGATTGAGTTAGATTTTTTGAAACCATCTTTTGTGTTTTTGAAGCAGTACTTTTGTGTTGAAACATTATGTTACATATAAATACTAAAATTTAATAAGATATATAAAATATATTAAAACATTAAATGTAAATTTTTTTATGAGATTTAAATTTGATTAAATGTAAATGGTATAATGCGAAAGTATCAATGGAAATATTAATGTTCACATGTAGAAACACGGATTTTAATGCACATTTGAGGAAGACACTTGTTGGTAACATTAAATACTGTATTTTGAAGAATATAGCTAACTAATAACATTAAAGAAAATATATAAACATTTTTCCAAAACATGATCGCGTTTGAAGAGGTATTCAGACAAATATCCAACAAAATCACGGAATGTAGTCCCAACAAATGACGGAATGTATTTTGGGATATTTGCCCTAACTTCTCTCCAAACGCGTTCAATATTTTGCATATATGCACCTGTAAATTTAAAGAATAAAAGTTAAATATTTGCAAATTTCATATAAATGTCATTTTAATTATTTATAAAACTCTACCTGTGTCAGGATCAACAAAATTATATGTATGATTTACCGTCAGATGTTGGAAATCTTCATTGTCAAGGCAATTCGAATAAAATAAGATTTCCAACAATTTGACATTATGGTTCCTACTAAAATGTTACTTTTTATGCACTGCAATAGAGTCTTTTGCATTCGATTCTTGACAGGTACTAAAAATATTTTCTTTGATCCTCTGTCGATTCCTTCAAATTTCCAGTTGTCTTCGACTTTTCGTTCACAGTTATATTTTCTATGGCCAAATTTTGCTTCGTTAATTTCTACTATGTGTCCTACGCCTCCTAGCTTTTCACTATGTTTTTTTGCCTAGTACACACAATCTAAAATATTAAGTAGAAAATACTATACATATATATGTATATATTAGGAGTATAAATAAGTTTCCGTCGTTTTTTATCAAAAATTTGGCATTTATTGTGAAAGAACGGTACCTAATGTTTTATTCGAAGTATTCTCCATCGCTAGCCACTATCTTTTCCCATCTTTCTGGCAGCATACGGATACCGCATCAGAAAAACGCTTCATCTTTTGAAGCTATACGAATCGACCCAATTTTTGGTATCTTCATATGATGTGAAATGTTGCTCAGACAGGCCATGCACCATCGATCGAAACAGGTAGTAATCAGAAGGAGCAATGTCTGGTGAATACGGCGGGTGGGGTAAAACTTCCCAATTGAGTGTTTCCAAGTAGGTTTTGACCGGCGCCGCAACATGTGGACGAGCATTATCATGCAGAAGAATAACTTTATCGTGTCTGGAGTAGTAATGGGCGCGTTTTTCCTTGAGTGCTCGGCTCAATCTCATCAATTGTGTTCGGTAGAGAGCCCCAGTAATGGTTTCGTTCGGTTTGAGCAACTCATAATAAACGATACCTAGCTGATCCCACACAACATGAGCTTTTTCCCATGAATGTTCGGCTTGGCTGTCGATGTTGAAGCATGGCCAGGTGGTCTCCATGATTTCTTCTTCTTTGGGTTATCGTAGTGAATCCATTTTTCATCACCAGTGACTACGCGGTGCAAAAAACCCTTTTGTTTATGCCTAGCAAGCAGCATTTCACATGTGAAAAATCGGCGTTCAACGTTTCTCGGCTTCAGTTCATATGGAACCCAATTTCCTTACTTGTGAATCATTCCCAACGATTTTAAGAGATGTGAAATTGCTGGTTGAGTCACTCCTAATGTAAGTGCAAGTGCTTCTTGCGTTTGGCACGAATCTTCATCTAATAATGCTTCCAATTCCGCGCCTTCGTACACTTTCGGCCTTCCGCTACGTTCTTTGTCTTCGACGTCAAATTCACCGTTCTTAAACTTTTGAAACCACTCACGGCAACTTCTCTCACTTAAGGCAGCCTCACCATATACTTCTACAAGCAATCGATTCGCCTCAGCTGCAGATTTCTTCAAATTAAAGAAGTAAATCGAAAGCTCCCACAAATAATGCTTATTCGGCTCGAAACTCGACATTTTCGCATGAAAAAAGATATAAGATGCTGATGCAAAATCGCTAATATTTCAAGGTTATGTTCTTGCCAGATGTCCAACCTTACGATATGACGTTTTACAGCTGACAATTTTAACTATAATATACTGGTAGCGCCATTATTTGTCAAACGGCGGAAACTTATTTATACTTCCAATAAATGTGTATATATATATATATATATATATATACACATTTTATTTATTTTTAGCTAAAATATGCATATACATACTTTACTACAAAAATTAATCCAATCAATAGCCGTGATTGAAGGCAACCCAGTGTTCAATGTCAAGAACTTCACACGTGATGATGGGAACGTAATAAAGTAGGTTGTAATTCTGCAAATTATGCTCATATCTATTTTGCTATTACTAAATCACGTTCCCACTTTAGCGCTTCTCTCAAATGTGCATTGTTTACTCACATGTTTCTTGTGAGCATCCTTAACAAAATGCTTTTTTTGGAATGTAAACATTAATTTTTCCTTGTTTAGATTAACGACACTTCCACATTGGTCACAATTCATTTCAGGTGATAATATTAGGTGTACAAAAAAGTTCTGAGCTTTAGATTTGATACAACCGAAATAACAATTTAAATTTTATATATCTTCCCGCCCTTTTGGGGTTTTAAAACAGTAACATTTAACCTCCTGAAATGCGATACGGTTTGGCGTTTGATGCACATAACCTCAAAAATCAGTAGTGTTCACGATGGCAATTACAAAAGAGCATATTCGATTTTCCATCCACTTCGCGTTTCATCTGAAGAAAAATGCTGCTGAAGCCACTGAAATGATTTGTGCTGCATATGGAGAGAACGCTGTAAGTCATGCAACATGCAAAAGGTGGTATCAAAAGTTTCGCCAAGGAGATTTCAGTCTTAAAGATGAATCGCGTGCTGGACGCCCTGAAAAGATTGAAACGGACGAATTGCAAGCACTGCTGGATATAAACTCTGCGCAAACTGAAAAGGAGCTTGCAGAACAGCTTGGCGTTACGCAGCAAGCCATTTCCGTACGATTACATACGATGGGAAAGGGAATTTTACAAAAAAAAGCTCAGAACTTTTTTGTACACCTAATACATCGTATTCTGTAAGATAATCTATCAATTTATCTTTGTTATAAGCAATATTGCTAAATTCCAATAATATTATTGTTACACATAATGTTATATCGGGTACGGACAGAATAGTACAAACAAGTGAATATTTGGAATTTCATGCTCTATTACAATAAGAACCTAAAACGCATGTGAACATGACCATAGAGCATGAAAATGTGACTACAGCGCATGCTCGCAGCGCAGTATTTCACAGCTGTGACATATTTCCTAATTTAAATAGTCGACAACTTTAACGCTTGATATCTCGGTTCGGGGAACAGAGCGACACTTTTTTTTGTCAGATTCCTTCATTTCGTACAAAAACGCATCGATTTAATATATTTTTATCAAAATTTGTGGGAGACGGGGTATTCTTAACATTTGCCTATTTGTTCACGTCGGGATTAGCGACACGATGCAATTTGTATTCGTAGAATCGTCCAGCGATAGGTTCATCTCCGCAAAAATCCAATAGATAGTCACTGGATTAGTTTGCTGCACTTTGATAATTTTAAATCTCCGTGATCCAATTCGGCGTGTAACCTTTTTCGAAGACTGTTTTGAATTTGCTCACGCGTACCAAATCACCCACTTTGTATTGCGGCAATCTTTATGCGATTGTAAACCGTGGTTAAGAGACTATTGGCGATCGCAGAGGTATCATCGACGAAATGCATATCGATAGTTCGATATGTGTTTGATGAGTCGGCAAATTGTAATGCTTCAGGCATCGACGCATCGTTGTACCTCCGAATCTATTTATAAATGTTCGGGTCATCTGTCCCACAACAGATCTATAAAATCTTTAAACTCTCGCAGCAGTACAATTTTTGGCATATATTCCTCTTTTGAAGTTAAACTGTGCAGATCAACACGATGAGAAACATTTTGATTACTGAGCGATTTCGCTCTACGCGGCTTTATAAATAGGCCTGCTTGTCGTTTTCAGTATTTTGTCGAAAGAGAAAATAGGCGATTTGTGCGCCAGAGTCGCGGGCGATCAAAGTGACGAATCTTAACAGCAAAGTGCAAACCGATAAAGAGATGTGCAAGCGTGGCGACATGCTATCGCCTCTATACGCGCTATCGTCTGCGGACCATCAATTGCAGCAAGATGAACGTGATGATAAGCCTATTGGAAAGTCCGCACGGCGTACAATTCAAGAACGTATATGTTGCAACCGCATGAGCGTAGCGCTACTTCGTCGAGTGTTCACAGCTAATTTTCTCGCTTATATAGTTAAGTTGCGTGTGACTTCAAAAGAAGCGCGACAGAAATGCGTCTTTACGCGGCCATTCTTAAGGGCAACACAAAATCTCGAAACGATAGTTGGGCGCCAGAAACGAATGAGCGTGCTACTCTTTCTCAAAATCATTCGATATATTCTCTATACAATATTCTAACAAGCTGCGAACGCCGACGGCACTCATAACCGGTAGTTCAGCCTCGGAAATGGCAGAGAGGGCGGTTCGTTAACGAGGATAGAGGATCATTTGGAGAAGCGAGTGGCAATAAATCATACCATAATTAGTAATAAAAAGAATAACAAATATATTTGATTAGTCTCCGACCTTCGTTCGTACTCGTTGACAAGATGACGGCGACAATATTCAATCAAAATGCGTTATTTCAGCCTCGCACAAGCTCGGATATGCTCTACGCAATGCGTATTAATTACGCTAACTCGACAGCACGAGCTCACGCTACGTAAAAATATTTCTCGTGAATTACGCGAATAATAACTCGACGCCTCAATAACTGAGATAGGAGACGGTTACGATATTATCGCAAATACGGTGCGATGTCGTGCTCGTCCGCGCAGCTTTGAACCGCTCTACAGAAAGTCAGAAAAGGATAAAATACACAAACATTACGATACAAAATTCCGATACGACAATATAATTCGATACGCGACAAGGCTTAACAATAGTGGCTAGGCTGTGGCTTAGGTAGATGCGAAAAAATAACTCTCCCAAAAATCTTATAAGTCGTCCCGGGAGGCGACACGTGTTAAAACAAATCTCGCGAAAACTTAATGCATGGCACTTCCGCGTGCATTTGATACTCTACATCCGATAACGATAATAACGCGCCTCCCGGACTTGGAAACTGGTGACCTTACACTTTATGGCGCTCGTCTCACCGCTGACTTTTCGCAAGGCACTCGCCTCTTTGTCCTCTTGGCTCGCACAGTCCTGAGTCTTTCCTTAATGTCTCGTCGTTGCTAGTCACAGCACAAGTGCCGGGCGCCGATCCTCCCAGGGGCACGCAGGGATCGCTATCTCCGCAAGGGAGTCTTATCGCGCCTAATTGGCGCGTGGTCCCGCGGCTGCGCGAATCGCGTAAACCGCGTCATTCCCACGTCTTGTGTCCTGGCGCGCGGAATTCAAGAGGGTCGCAGGATCTCCTTGGGCTGCTTAGGACCCACATCTCCATATCGGCTTCCGGTCGTCGATGTTTCTGCTTCCGACTCCTTAGGGGTCTCCGTAGTTCCGTTACAAGGCTCTCGCCGTTACTGAGGCGTAGAGTGGCCATCCCCTGCTGAGGTCCTTGCAATCGCTTCGCCATACGCCTGGAATGTGGTGCGATAAGATATGCCTCGTACCAGAACGGAAAATGAAATATGGAGCGATATCACCTGCGTACTACCCGGGCGGTAGGCTGTTGGGCGCCCTGGTCAATCCGTCCTTAATTGCTCCTCCTTGACTCTCAGCCTTGGCTGTCTTCTTTCTTCCTCTATAGTTCGGTGAGCCGACACAACTTTACAAGGTCGCAAGGGAGTCGTCAATTATCCTGTAACTTGTGGTACGATATCGCACGAAAAAAAACAATAATTCGATGCAGAAAATCTGCGAAACGCATAAACAAGACAAACGCGAAACGCACAAAATAACTCCACGAGAATGCGCAGATGCGTCCGCCTTCTAAAAAAGTGGAAGGACTCAGGATTCCAGAGTTGCGCTACTCGATCGGGTTTTATGACCCTTGTGACGAACGGAAAATGTCACGTCACAATGTATACTCGAAATTGTTGTAACAGCCGAACTATCGATACCTGACGAATTTGTTAGCACCGATCAAAGAAATTGATTATTTTACATTTTCCAATAACAGCGATGTCATTTCACCCAGCGCTTCTGAATTCTATTTTTATCTTTAATGACGTGGCATGCGACAAGCAGGACGCGATAAGAAAGTATTTTGCAATGGAACGACACGCGGACTGTTTCTATCTCTATCGACGTACGCAAAGATACCGAAGCAACAATGCAAATTTGTTGATCCTGTTTAAACAGGATGGTAACAATCTGAAACGCGTATACAACGTGAATACCGATATGTCTTATGAAAATTTCTGCGATTTATGTCGTAAATGTTGGCAGCAAAAGTATAGATTTGCAATGATTGACAAAGATAGTGCGCTTATTGATGGATAATACAGAAAAGAATTTAATGACTTTGCAGTACCGTGATGTGATCAGTTGACATCAATACGTTGACATGGACAGCAGCCATGATCGTCAGAGGATAGCTAAAGAGATTGCGAAAACGAGCGATTCGATTTGCAAAATGTACCACGCTTTGAAGACTGATAAAATGGAGGACTTTGCATTGGAGAGACACTTCAAACCTATTATTGACCCGCTGAAACAGATTGACGAAAACACTGTTGGAATCCTCCAAGGATCATAAAACATTCTTTTCGGAAGAAGACGAGGAACCAAAATCCAAAAAAAAAAAACGATCAAGTACTTTGTACGACAATCCTACACAGGCTTCTATGCCTGTAAAATTAGTGTTGAATTGATCGAAAACCGTGTCATCCATTTTGAACGAAATGTCCGAAATAATACTGTCGCGCGATTGTACGACCACGCCTCCTCCGTTGAAGAAATTTTCGAGGTTGCTGATGAGCCGCTCGTAACATCCATTCGACATCTCTTACAAACATCTGAAGGGCAAGAAAAGTTGCAAATAAGCTATGGTCTCAGTTGAGACAAATATATTTCAAAGCGAGATAAGAAAGCTGTCAACATAGACATTGTGTACGGAGTTTATTTCAGTGATGAGGGAACAATGCTTGATGAGAAATGTATCATCTTGCACAAAAATGATGATATAATTATAGATGGGAAAAGGTATGATGAAACATCGGGCCTGTATGAGATAATTTTCACGAAATTTCCCAACGAAAGTATCTGTACGGATGATGACGTACATATCTATAGGAGCATTCTGCTGACGACAAACGCTCACCGGCGCGGTCATAGCCCGAGTAATCAAGTAATGCGTAGTAAGGGATACAAGTATAACAACATAATAGCGCTATTGGTTGGATAAAAAAGCTGGAACAGAAATAAACAAAAGAATGGATTTACCGCGTACGATGATACTAAATGACAACAAGGTCAACTATATCCATTGGGACGATTGGGAATGAAAGTGTAGATCGTTTCCGATTGCTCAAGACCTCGCGCTAGGCTGATCACGGCAACAAGATTTTGTCGATTATCGAGGAGTTTCGCAAAGCTGGTCTTTACAACTTCGTCGTATATTTTGACAGTAATGTTCGACCACTGTGGAGATATTCCGGGAACGGTGCTACGACACATCCTATCAGACGTACGATCAAAGCTTCTGCGGATAGATGTGTCTGCGGTTTCTACAAACGGTAGACGCGCGCAAATTTAAAAAGCTCGCCGAGATGCTGTAAAATCTCAGTATTAGTCGAACGCTTTTTCCGTCATGTAGCTGACGCTTACACTGAAGTGGAAGAGTACCGTCTTCGCAGCGAACTACTTTCCCACTATAGATTTGAGTGACGGCGATTACGAGTCTGGCGCTCGGTCTGGCGATTTTTGAGACTTATCACACGATACCAAACGTGAATCGAACAACAAATTTTATTTCGCCAAAGACGACGCGGAAATTACAATTGAGGGATTCGTACGAAGTGCGATACATAAATAAATTTTTGAAACGCGCGATTTTACGGAAACGTCCGTACCGCGACGCAATTGAAACCATTGACGTAATGCGTGGTGACAATAATAACAACAATAACACCGATGATGATAAGTGAGGGTGGAGAATACCCGATTAAGCTCCGCGCAAACTACAACACAATGAAATGCGAGATTAGATGTGCATACAGAATAAATTTTGACAAGCCCAACAGCATTGGATCGCTACTGGGATTCTCGTCAAAGCATACGAGGTCTGTTCAAAAAGTATCGCGAATTTTGAATTTCCGCGGGTTACGTATATTCGATTTTCGATTTTTTGTGGCGTTATGTTGGTATTCATGTCTCTCACTTATGCCGACAAGTTCGGCCATTTTGAATGTTCAGTTAATTTTTGACAGCTGCTTTGCTTGCACGTGTTTTGGCTCGTCTTCGATTTTTGCCTATTCCAAAAAATGGATCAAAGAATCTGTATCAAATTTTGTGTGAAAAACAAAATTAAGTGCGCGGACGCATTCCGAATGTTGACTGTGGCATATGGTGAAGCTACCTTGGACCGAAGCAACGTTTATCGGTGGTACAAAATGTTCTCAGAGGGCCGAGAAGATGTGAACGACGAAGAGCGTGCCGGACGCCCGAGCACGTCAACAACAGACGAAAACATTGATGAAGTGAAGAAAATAGTATTGGCCAATCGTCGAATCACCGTTAGAGAGGTTGCTGAGGACCTAAACATATCGATTGGCTCGTGCCATTCGATTTTTACCAATGATTTGGGCATGAGACGGGTCGCCGCGAAATTCGTACCAAAATTGCTCAATTTCGACCAAAAACAGCATCGCATTAACATTGCTAAGGAGCTGTTGGACTCTGTCCGCGACGACCCAAATTTGCTCCAGAGGGTCATAACTGGTGACGAATCATGGGTTTATGGTTATGACGTGGAAACCAAAGCTCAATCATCCCAATGGAAGCTGCCGCACGAGCCAAGACCGAAAAAAGCGCGCCAAGTTCGGTCGAATGTGAAGGTTTTGCTTACAGTTTTCTTCGATTGCAGGGGCGTGGTGCATCATGAGTTCTTGCCACAGGGTAGAACGGTCAATAAGGAATATTACCTGCAAGTTATGCGCAATTTGCGCGAAGCAATCCGCCAGAAACACCCGGATTTGTGGAAGAACAAAAATTGGCTTTTGCACCATGATAACGCCCCTGCTCACACATCGTTGCTTGTGCGCGAATTTTTGACCAAAAACAACACACTAATGATGCCGCAGCCACCGTATTCCCCAGATCTGGCCCCCTATGACTTTTTCTTGTTCCCGAAACTGAAGAGGCCCATGAAAGGACGACGCTATGCTACGATTGAGGAGATAAAGACGGCATCGAAGGAGGAGCTAAACAAGATCACAAAAAATAATTTTTTGAAGTGCTTCGAGGATTGGAAAAAACGTTGGCACAAGTGTATAATATCGGTGGGGATTACTTTGAAGGGGACAAAATAGATATTCATGAATAAATAAATAATTTTTGAAAAAACACAAAATTCGCGACACTTTTTGAACAGACCTCGTATACTGTGACCTTGAAGATGGCACGAATCGGACGTGTCGATCAACATAATGAACGTAAACGTTATCCGCGTAGAGTATAACATGATTGCGGGCGCTTACAGCAATGGCAAAAGTTCACGCACAATACATGAATTTTCGCCGAGCGTGCCGCCGGGATATAAAATATCGGAAAGGCCCGCGCAAATCATTTACTTGTCAATTACCGCAGATTACGGAGCATTACGGATCTAACAATACGCGTTGTCAATCAAAACGGACGATTGCACGATTTTCGAAGAAAAGAGATCACCATCATTACACGTGTGACGGCGACAGCGATAGCGCGAGCGTGAAATGCTCGTGTTGAACGGAGCGCATGCAGAGAGATAACGCATTCTTTACAAGGTCGATAACGTCACCGCTCGACAACAGTTCGTTTATCCAGCTGCATCAGGAAGAAGAAGCTCAATCCGTTGAACGTTACATTTTTTTAATCTTTGGGGTTCACGGTGCGCAACATTTGAGATGACTGATATCCTAAACATCAAGAACAATCCGATCTTCGAAGATCTCGTAAAATTTGAGACACACGTACATATCCGTTTGCTAACACAACGTTTGGACGAAATACAGCGACGAAATAAGAATACCCATACAACAACAGGAACAGAAAGGTCCAAGGTGCTACTGCGTATTAGCAAATAATTGCGTCACGTTCTTGTTTGATGAAATTCGATATGAATTCAACGGTGTGGAGATTGATCGCAACAGAAACGTCGGAATTACCAGTACCATCAAGAACTACGTGTTGCTGACGTAAGACAAATCTTTGATTGCACTGAACGCTGGATAGGACACTAGATCCGACACATAGGAAGGACACTTTAATTTTTGCGCACCGCTCAATATGCTGTTGGGCTTTTGCAAGGATTACAAACACGTGGTCGCCAACAAATCCGACGCTTGAATTGTTCATAGTGCAGTGGTAAATGCCGCACGTGTTATTGAGCAAAATAAATAAGCTGTCAATGCTACGAGCATTGGAAAACAGTCATTATCTGAGCACGAACTTTCGCTGAGATTTGTACGAACATCCTCTGTTACAAAATACGACCAAACGCTCAGAGGCCGTCAAAACGGCTACTCAGTTCAAAAAGCCGCGATACGCTATCTTTGCTCTGCAAACCGGTCGAAAAAACAACATACTTCAAGATGCAAGCGTGTTCAACGCTTGTAATTTGAATAACGTGAAACTCTATCTAAATTCAGATTTTTATCTGTAGGATAATTTGAATTTGGATTTTGAAAAGAGATACGCCATCTTGTTTGATATGTACGCGCATTTTCATAAAGCATATTACAAAATCGATTGCTTTAAAACGCTACTCAACGGTCTTGTTTGTCGAGAAAGAATCTTTTGCGGTCATTAACTACTCGCGACAAAACGAATCCGTCAAGAGCGCTACCGTGGATGTACGCATAGAATTTGATTGCAAGGAGAATGTGCCTGCAAATACTACAGCATATTGTCTCATTATACACAATCGCGTGATTCAGTATAATCCGTTAACCAACGTGCAAAATCACCTAAATGCATTCTCCGAACATGCTATAAAATTTAGGATACACTACAATCGATCGCAGTCTTCTCGACAACATGCCCGTGTCAACGTTCGTGGATCTGCAAGGATTCATCATTAACAAAAAATGTATTATGAAGGAAGTGGCGATGTTGAAACAGGAGACTGTTCTCACACATTACATTTTTATAAGTCCCGTACCATGGAAATTTTTGACAAGATCCGACAGGTCTTGTGCTTCCTGGTTGAGTGCTTATCACCATGGATTGCGGTGGGAGGACGAGATGGTTTCGTACAACAAGGCGAAACGCCTGATCACGACATCTGCATTTGAAGATGATATCGTGTATGTTAAGGGATGCGAGAAAGGAACGTGACTGTAGAACTTGCTTCTGGACGATGAGCGAAAACGCATGTACATCGAGATCTTGGGTGCAGTTTACGAAGACATGGAATCTTTAACTAATCTGGATGTTGCTAATACCATGCGATGTGAATATGTTAATAATTGCGCGTTGTAAAATGTATAACTTTGAAAATATATAACTGGTGGCTGCAAAAGAATTTTTTAATTAAAAATATGTTAATATATTTATTATGTATTTCTTTTACCTTTCTTTGTAATACATGCATAAATGTACGCATAAGCATATGTATGAACATATGTAT
Organism: Trachymyrmex septentrionalis; assembly: GCF_001594115.1. Lineage (NCBI taxonomy): Eukaryota > Metazoa > Arthropoda > Insecta > Hymenoptera > Formicidae > Trachymyrmex > Trachymyrmex septentrionalis. The sequence continues at coordinate 149,076 of NW_017305384.1, read as the reverse complement.
GAATGTATGTATGAATATATGTATAAACATACGTACATATAAACATATGTATAAACGTACGTATAAACGTATGTACGTATAAATGTATGTATGAACGTACGTATAAATGTATGTATAAACTCGTGACAAAGAAAATACATAGAAATACGTAATAAATGTGTCGCGATAAGCGGAAAGAAAGGGAGAACCTGCTTCCCCTCTTCGATTCCTGAAGTATTATCATACGTCACAATTTACGCAGATGCAATCAGTTTTGCGATACCCGCTTGTACGGACAGTTGAAAAAAATGTACTTCGCTAAAGAGAGCAGCGCATCGTAAAGAAGGAATATAACATGTAAATTTCAACGTTTCTATACATAATAGAAATGTTTTTTAACATTATGTATGTACACAGTACGGAGCATCGCGCGGTGCGTTTACTGAGCAGACGTGACGAATACGGGCTACAAATTTTTGGAAATTGGAATCAACGTTGGTCCACCGAGTTACGTGGAGATCGCCCTGGGAGATCATTGCGGACACGAACTGTCGCTGTCTCTGAAACGTGGAATCTCTATAAACAGTGATGGAATATTTACAAGATGCTTTGAAACGAATACAAGGACAATTTTATAAGTGTTGGACCGCTCAGAGTTTGCACGCTGAACGATGCTACTCTCGTACGTCTCGATTCTTCGTCTGTATGCATTACGATGATCGAAACGACGCTACACCGTATGTTTGACTTTAACGGGTGTATCGATGTAACGTTCGAACAATTGGCCCAACTTGTCGATACGATTAATGTCAAGTACAATATATGCGATCCTCCAATATCATGTCTGAGAACGCTATACGCAACAGACTTCTTCAATGGACATCAGTTTGTCGATTGCGAGCTATTAGCTTTACTTTTTAATACGTATAAAAAAAGAACGATGTAATAACATGTAAATAAAAAATTTTTCGTTCACATTACTACATATGTATTTTCTTTTACTCCCCATCCTATACCTCGTGCTAGTGAAAAAACCATATTGAAAATAACTGCATCATAAAAAAAGGGATTCTATTGACTCATTTCTTCCATCCTTTTTTTGATATCACGTTACATACGCGCTCCAACACCATTGCGCGCTCTATCTTTCTCTAACATGCGAGCCCTTGTTAAGTAAACATTTTTTTATGACTTCTAGAGTTCTATAGTACAATAGTCTGCAAACATTTATGATCTTAAGTGTTTCATATGCAGCGCAAATGTATCCTAGATAGCCTCGCTATGGCAAAGAATACTTCTCAGGACCATGCGTAGCCACCTACGATTGATGAGATATTCCGACGCGTAGGACGAAAGAAGTTTTTTACTACACTGGACATTGCTAACGCGTTTTGGCAGAAACCTCTGGAACAGAGATCAAGAGAATACACAGGTTTCCTATTCGAAGGTCAGACTTATATATTTAATAGAATGCCGTTTGGTTTGAAGACGGCAGGAGCGTCATTCACCAGAGTTATGAATCTTGCTCTTAGGGACGAGCATCTGGAAACGGTGATAGTTTACTTGGACGATGTGTTAATCGCATCGGAAACCCTAGAAGATCATTTAAGAGACGTTGAGGATGTGTTCGAGAGATTGAGGCAAGCGGGATTTAAATTGAATCGTGAGAAGTGCGAGTTTATACGCACGGAAGTAACGTTTTTAGGCAAATTAAGGCACACCTTTACGCAAATTAAGGCAAAAATTAACGAGCAAATTAAAGCTACTATTTGAGAATTCAAGCAACCAAGAAACAAGAAGGCAATACAATCGTTTTTGGGATTGGTCAATTGGGATCGGATATTCATTGGGAAATTTGGCACAGTTGAAGAAACCATTGGAAATTTATTGAGGAAAGAAGTGAGATTCCAGTGAACCAAAGTGGAGCAGACGGCGTTTAATCAGATTAAGGAAGCATTCAATAAAATGAAAGACCTGTATTTTATTCAGGCCGGACATCGATTCGGGCTGTACGTTGACGCCTCTGAGAACGGATTAGGAGCAAGATTATATCAGTATAAGAGCCGTGAACTGGAACGGAGGAAGACACAGGAACAGAATATAGCCACCATGGTGGAGCAAAAGGAGAAAAAAACACTGTGAATATGCTTAAAAGGATTGTCGATGAGGTGACAGAGAAAATGAAAAAAGAACAGGTAGTGACGGCGAGAAAATCGACGATGCCGTTAGTGGAACTACGATTTAATCAGACGATGATGGAAGCTTTAATTGATACTGGCGCGCACATTTCTGCAAGTATAAGAGAGATGGTGAAGAGGAATATACAGTGGCTTACGCTAGCCAGAACCTTAAAGGAGTTGAAACCAATTACACGGTAATGGAGTTGGACTGTTTGACGATCGTTTGGGCGTTGAAGAAGTGGCATATAATATTGCTAGGACGACACGTGAAGGTACATACAGACCATAGGGCTCTAAAATTCCTAGAAACGTGCGTGAACAATAACATCAGAATCGCAAGGTGCTTCACGTTCCTGCAGAGTTGGAGATCGAGACACATGAAAGGGAGTAGCAATGAGCAAGTGGATGCGCTATCAAGATCACTGACGGAGACGTACGAGCAAGAAGGCCAAACAAAGATGGGGATAATCCAGGATATCCGAGATGGGAGTAATACGGAAAAGTGGATTCCTGTTATCAGAAGAGCGTAGCAGCAGGATGAGAAACTGACGGAAACAGCGAGAGATCACCTCGATACAATTTATTAAAGAGATGGACTTTATAGGATGAGAAACGAGGACGGACATGGAGATAGAGTGACGCTACCGAGAAAAGTGACGTGACAAATTACACGTCTGGCGCACAGATTACTATTGCATTTTGGAACGGACAAAGTGATGACGTTCATGGAACAGTATTTCTACACATGTGATGATGAGATAGTATAAAGTGGCAAGTGTGATTGCATCATATCATATGTGCATAATCACAAAGTATTACGCTAGAGCTACCAAAGGAGAACAGTATTATGAATTACCAGAAGCACCAGAGATTAAAGTGTCAATGAATATTTTTGGACCATTACCGAAGACACGGGATGGATACCAGAACTTGTTGGTAATTATGGACTAGTTTACATACATGAGATTATATCCGATGAGAAACCAAACCCTGGAAACCATCGTGAGCATATTATGGGACAGATACTTCCCAGAAACGGGAATACCGCTAGTGTTATATTAACGGACAATGGAGGACAATTTAACGGTTAGATGGTTAGAGTTTGCGATGCCCTCCTCGATTCTACCAGTCTTTCTACGAGAGCGCGATATTTCTTGAGGATCGATTCGCTCGTCTTCTCGACCTTTCTCGCGATTTTTCACTCTCGCGCACATCTGCCATGTTCGTCTCTAACTAAGTATCGACAACAACTCATGTTACGATATCGCGAACTCGTTAAATCCTTTTCTATATCGTCCATTTTTTTTGTGAGCGCACTGTCTTTATCTATCACTACGAATTCATATTTTTGTTGCCAACAGTCGCAGCACAACGCGCAAAATTCGTCATACGACATGTCGGTATTTACATGATCGTTGTAAACGTGTTTCAAGTTGGTACCGTCCTGTTTGAACAGGATCAGAAGGTTCGCGTTGTCGCGTATCAGATGTTTAGATATACTCGCATACGTCTCACAGAGATAAAAACAGTCGACGTTCGCGTAGCGACTCATCAAAAAATTTCTCTCACCGCATCCTCCTTATCGCTTGCCACGTCATCAAAGATAAAAATAGAATTTGGACGCGCCTTACTCGGTGGAACGACTGTTGTTGGAGAAAGTAGCCGATTTCGTCGATAGACGTAAACAAATTTTCGAAATATCGATACTTTGACTGTTGCAACGATTTCGAATAGACGTACATGTTCTCGAAACGTATACCATTCGGATACACTCTCGAGTAAGCTTATGAGAACGTTGGTTTTACCGCAATTCGACAGGTCGCAAATGATCGCGCGTATAGTACTCGACAGCATTTCGCCGTGCTTGCGCTTCTCCGTGCTGCCCCCCATCATTTCCAATTTCGCGTCGCAGTTCGTGACGAGTATCGTCAGCGGTTGCAGCAGAATTTCATGCTCACACTACGGGTTGTGCGCTCTCGACTATTTAAAGACGCGCGAACCCTGCGAATCGTGTAGTAGCAAAATGTACCTCACGCTGTGTCATCCTTTCGATATTCAAGACTTGAGCGCCGAGCAGTTACAATATGTAGCGTCGTACTCTTAGGCATGTATGGCAATACATCGAACATGTCTTAGACAAGCTTTCTGAACACGTAAAGGCAAATTCAGCTTTGCAGGATGCAGTTGCAAAGAAAAAAAAACGCTAAAGAGACAATAAAAATGCCATCTAGTGCAACTAACAATGTACAATTAAACTGAAAATAGGTAACTGAATCCCGCGATGCTCACTATTATTCGGTTATTAGTGCAAGGGATAAAGTAGGACATATGTTCTAATAATTGATGGGCGTTATGAAAGAGAAGAGGAAGGTGACCAGGGGGAGAGTAAGCATCGATTTGAATATGAGGAATGGAGGGGATGGTATGTGAGACGGGAAGTTCTTCAATCGGGGTTGGTAATACCGGATGTGGAACAGGGGAACTGGACGGGAAGAGATTATCAAAGAAGTCTGGAGATAGATCGGAGACAGGGGAGTAAGATATTTCTAATGGTGGCGATAGGGTTGTAACTGGAGACTGAATGACCGCAGTCTGTTCTTGGACCGATGGCTGAATTAACGAAGATTGCTCTCGTGAGTTTTTCGCGGTGTTATAGCGGACACGAGCGGAGAGTCGACGCAATTTGTTAGTCCCCGCTAGGTGACGGGGGGCGGAAGATCTGCGTGAACGCACTAAAAATTTAGTCATCTTTTAAAGAGGGATCACACAAAAAGAAGAGGGACCACCCAATGTACTGCAGCAAAATGAAAAACTTACTGCTCGGGGATAGCGATGTGTAGGGTGCCCAAGAGACTGTCGGAGAGAGTGCTGTCGACTGTGGGATGCTGACCGGACCCCAGGTTTGTCAATTTCCCCGATCAAGCAATGCCATTGATCTTAAGTTGACGCACTGACTCTACTGGAAAAAAAGATCTTCGAGAATCGGATGAAGCCTTTTTCAAAGGTCCCGACAGCCTATAGCTTCCCAAAACTCAAAGGAAAAATCACTCTGAGGCCGCGGAACCGCGGTTTTTATACTAATCGCCCCCGATTACTCAGATTCGGATTGGTGGAATAGGTTTCATTAACTACAATAGTAGTAGGATTTTTTTTTTGCTCTCGGATTGGTCAAGATCTTGGGAAAGGAAAGGATGTTGACCGGAGTCTGTAGTGTGGAAAAGTGTTCTCCAAAATTTTACGATCTTAAAATTTATGGGAAAATGCACGTGCAGTGCGTCAAGAAGGTGCATTGCCACGAGATCATCCGGAATCTACCCCTGAACGTCGCGTGCCTCTTCTTAGATTTTGTGATCACGGACTCGTGAGAATCGTCCGCGACTTGATCATTACACATTGTGAATTACCATGCGATTGGTCTGCGTATGCCAAGGTCTAATGTGAGTATTTTTTATCCTTATATATATCCATATATATTATTTACGTCTTGACCTGTGAGCCGTTGACCGCATATAAAATGAATGGCGTTGGTGAGATTGTTTTTATGAAACCCGACGGTAGCAACGAGATGTATCGACGAGAAAGATCAAGCCTGTTGTTCTGTCGATCACATGAAGCCAGGGAGATATCTCAAGACCATCGTTGGTGGCTCCGATTGACAGCGATCTTATTCGTTTCTCTGAATTGCCTTAGCTTGTGCACTACAAGGTAATGTGCACTTGTGTGCTTGGTCGCCGAATCTTCGGTGGTAATAACACTGAACTGTGTTTTTTGTTGTAGCGTTGTCTGGCTGACGTGTGCGACTTCTGCTGCGGGACCTTGAGCGAGATCATTTATCGGGTTTGTCCATCCGCGTTAATATAGTTACTTGTTTAACTAGCTGCTGGATCCTGGGAACTTGTTGGTGTCGCCTGTGTGTGTTGCATGGACGTCCACTGATTAAGAGTATTCGTAAAACTTGTCGGCGCATTCAGTTAAATTGTTTAGATTAGTGTCATCAAAAATCAACAGCATCTCCTGGATGCAGGAAGGCATGCGTTGTTGCAAGAGGATGCGTAGGCCTTCGGTGATATTTTTTCGTGTAAGAGTTCTCATTTCCCGTAGGAGTTGCGAGGGTTTCTTGTTATCGAGCTCGATGCCTAATAAAAGCGTTCGCATTTGTTTTTCTTGCGAATCTTTAAATCTAGTAATTAAGGCCTCTTTAATTTTACTTATCGTATTTACTTATCGTTTTATGGTGAGTTATCCAGGATGTCGGATACGGTCGTCAAAGTGGCTTCATCGAGGTGTCATACGACCGAGTAGTATTTTGCCTCGTCCGATCTGATACGATAGGCATAGAACTCAGATTCGAGCAGTGAGAATCATGGCTTTGGGCGGTTTCTCTAGAACGTGGCCAGTCGAATAAGTCTAAATTCCGCCCCGAATTCTTCATGCCGAGGCATCTTACGTGGTACCTAGTCTTGCGTGCATGAGTTGTCCTCTCCCATTGACTCGTTAACGAGGAGACTTGGTGACGGCGTCCTCGGTAATGACATTTTAGCACGTGTCAGTAACAATGGTACACGATGCGTCACTCGCGTTGCGATCTATTGATCATATCGAGTGATGCAGATCACGTCGGAAGGTCACCAATTATGTAGCGGATTGCTACATATAATGAATGTAGGTAATTGATTGCACACGATTTCACAAGTAATAATGTTCGTTTATTAACATATACAATATCTATTCGCGGCAATGTAATATAACGATGTCGTGTCGAGGACGGTTGAAGAAAGAATAATAATAAGAATGTATCTAGATGGGCAATAGAGTAGTGTTCGTGAGAGTGCGCCATCTGATCGCGGAGTATATATGTCTAAATGAATATAAGACATGAAGAGTAACTAAAGAAATGTAAGAATGTATGTGTGTGTATACTCGTATATACAGAAGTGTAAATGTGTTTCTACAGACTTTCTACCTTTCTCTTTCGCACAGATGTTGGCTTGACCTTGGTATACGGGATAGGCAATTCCTCTTCTAGTAATATATGTTCTAAGGTAAATGTATCTTTACATTAGATGGATAATTACAATTATTACAATAGTATATTTCATAGTTTTTATGTAAATGCATAAATTTTTGTAATTTTATAAAAGATAATTAATTATCATTTTATGTAATATTACAATATAATGTGATATTATCCTTATCTTATAATATTACCAAAATTTGTACATTTATAATAACATTAATTATCTTTTTATATTGTACATTTACGTAAAAACTATGAAATATGCTATTGTTATTGTAATTTTTGATCCAATGTAAAGATACATTTACACAATCAGAGGTAAAATGTATTAATTTTTGTAAAAACACACAATTTTATTTATTTCCACTACAAATTGTATAATTTTTATACATATTATTTATGTAATTTTACGTACTTTTTTTTACAGTGTACCTTCAGGGTCATATTATGCTGCAGTGAAAAATAAAATTTGACTTGTGGATATTTTAAATAAAAAAAACATAAAATTAAGTCTTTAAAACGCTTGGTCTTAAACTTTCTAACAGTAGTGTACATATATAATATGTGCACATACATACATACATACATACTTAAGATCTGAGGCTGCATTTATATTTCATATATAAGAATCACCCATTCTTCCATTAGTACCTATATAAATATATATAAATCTCTGTTCATCAAAGACAGTCAACAATACAATGCTGTAAAAATCTTTATAATTGTAATAGGCTGATTCTGATTTAAAATCTTTATTTAGACATGTTTTTCATCCATTGCGCCAACGCAATGATGAAAATTCTATCTCCAATGTCATTAGCAACAATTGCCCATTTTTCTGCAGATATTGGCATTCGAAAAAACTCACCTTTTAAAGTAGTGATTAGAACTGTACGTACTTCTTTTATTATTATCGATATTGTGCTTTGATCAATTCTAAATTGTAAGCTAAGTGATTCCTGTGATTCTTCTGTAAATTAAAACAATTAATTATTTCAAAAGGCAAATATATTATATTGCACTTGCATAAATCATAGCCAGATGACGCAAAGTGACAGAAAGTCTCTCAGGAGAGGCTATCATTAGATTGCCTTCGCAAAAAATATGATTTAGACAGAACGTCTTAATTTACATTTTTCCTGATTAGCTGCTATAAGGAGGATAGACACGTCTACGCAACACGCAAGCCTACATTGCTCTTTTATATTTATTGCAATGGCCTAGGTTCCACCGAAGGTTTAAACCAGATCAGAATGTAAGAACCAACTAACTATAGTCAAATAGTCTCCTGTTATAGTCGAACTACAGGGGAATGCTCGACAGTAGTTGGTTGGTTCTTACATTTTGATCCGGTTTAAACCCTCGGTAAAAACTAGGCTATTGATTGTTGACATTGTTTTAGCTATAAGGAAAGTAGAAGATAATGAAGGTTAATCTCAACGAAATCGGTATATCCAATCTGTAGTATGATTGATTGATTTACAACTATTAACCGTAATACCAATTACGGGCAATGGAGCCCGCAACCAGTAGTATGATTACATCTTAAGACCGGAACAATAATCCGTATATAAACTCGCAAATTGTTGCTCGCTTTTGCGATTCTTTTCGCTCCTGTCACGATTCCGATCCGTTTCAATCCGACTCCTAGTGGCTGTATGCGACGCAAGACAAGGTGGTGGAGAGTGCTCCGCCACCCTCGAAAATATTTGAGAGCGACCGGTCTCCTACATTTAGCCGCTGCATCGATGGGATAATCCCAGAACGAAGAAAACTTTGTACTACCGAGCGTAGCCGCCGACCAGCTGCAAGTCCTGTGCCGTTGCACCGACGGAATAGTGTTCCGCCAGAGCGTACTCTGCTCTCATCGAACTTTCTCCGGTCAGCCGCTGCAACTTTCATCTATCGCGCCAGCATAGCAAAAAGATAAAGCGTGCTCTGTCTCCGTCGAGCAAGTCTCGATCGCTTGGAGCAAACACCTTCGCCGCATTCAAGATCCAATGAAGTATCGCGACCGCGTTTTTTTGTGCTTGGCGTGTATTCGCGTTCACGCCAATCAGCGACACACTGCCGCGCACAGCTGATTACAAACCGCGTATGCCGCATACCAGCGCCGCGTCAGAAAAAACCGTCTACTACGGTGGCGTGCGAGACCGCGTTTCGCGAAAGAGCAAACATAAAGGGTGTCCCAAAATTAACGCAAGATTTGAATTTGCCGCCATTTGTGCAGTAAAGTGTTGGCAACCCAAAAAAAAAAAAAATTTAACAATTGACAGTTTAGGGTTAGTGAAAATGGAGCGTTACACGATAGAACAACGTGTGTTCATTATTCAACAAATGGATGCTGATTTTTCGAGCAAAATCATCCTAAGCGATGAAGCACATTTTCACCTTGATGGCTTTGTTAATCGCCAAAATTGCCGCTTTTGGGGTACGGAGAACCCACATGTGATTGTCGAAAAACAAATGCATCCACAACGTGTCACTGTTTGGTGTGGATTTTGGGCTGGAGGCATCATTGGACCATACTTTTTTGAAAATGAGGCTGGTCAAGCAGTGACTGTTACTGGTGCTCGATATCGCTACATGATAACACAGTTCTTTCTGCCGAAATTGGATGATATTGATGTGGCCAATATGTGGTTTCAACAAGACGGTGCCACATGCCATACAGCTCGTGAAACAATTCAGTTACTGCATGAGACGTTTCCAGGTCGTGTACTCTCTCGTTTAGGTGATCAGAATTGGCCCCCTAGATCGTGTGATTTAACACCATTAGATTTCTTTTTATGGGGTTATTTGAAATCACAAGTCTATGTCAACAAGCCCACAACCACCCGTGCATTAAAGGAGGAGATTCAACGCTGCATCAACGAAATTCAGCCACATTTATGCAAAATGGTCATGGAAAATTTCGACAAACGAGTGCGTATGTGCATGCAAAGCCGTGGAGGCCATTTGCCCGATGTGTTATTGCACAAATAACCCTATCCTATGTACTTTATGATTCAATAAAAAAATAACAATTAAAAGACTAAAAACTGTGTTTTCTATTTAATTCAAATCTTGCGTTAATTTTGGGACACCCTTTATGTACACATACACATTCCATGCCCAAATTTATATTATATATTGTACTCCACACAGCATGTAATATTGTAGTAATCTTGCAGTAATATTATAAATTTGCTGTAATATTGCATCATAATATATCAATAACATTGTATAAATATCGCTGCAATATTAAATTCCGCGGTAAATTCATCGTAAAAATATTTCTGCGATATTTTTGTAATAATACTGTAATATTAGACAATTCTACATATGCTAATTCTACATTATGCTAATATTTTGCAATATTGCGATAATATTTCTATATATTGTAATAACATTGCAGTAATATTACATAGTATATACTATATATCACTATAATAATAAATATCCGCGAAAAATTCATAGTAGAAATATTTCTGGAATATTTCTGCAATATTGCTGCAACATTATGATATATTATAATAATTAATCCAATTTTATTAATTGCTAAAGTATTATTGCTTAATATTACACTTTAAAGTACTGTTGTGCCCCTATTTCATGGCACGGTTGGAGGATTCACAGAGGACTTCGGAAGTTAATAAATAGCAGTCTTGCAGTTTTAAAATAGAATTATATTCAGTAATTTTTACTGAACATATCATCAATGGTTTTTTATTACAACTCCACTTTACACTATTCGCGATAGATACTGTTACAATTTCAGACAACGGCGAAGTAATGTTTCGTTCAAATTTCTAACCGTTAACCGTATCTGCGGTCGCGCTTATATATCTTGATTTTTGGGAGAACCTTGGCCTTTCCGCGTTGGCCCGTCAGTATTCCGCTTATCAGTCGAGATCAGTTTCCGTGCAAACGGAAGCAAAGCCTCTCACGTCCGCGTTTATACTTTATTCTCACTCAGAATCTTCTTTTATATTAATTATATGCAATAAATTCATTTCGGCAATTTCTCGGTTTAACTTTTGATTGTTCATATTTCCTGGCACGTTCTTAGCGCAATTGTCACTTATGCAATTAGCACTCGTGACATTACGTATGATAAAGTCATAATAAAAAACATTCGGAGGCCTAGAAAAAGGTCGGAAATCTTCGGGAACACGCCAACTTGATTTGCATATTCCTTCTTAGGACTGCTGGACGTTTTCTTTTCACAAGTAGCATGTCCCTCTCGTGACTGAACCGCATACTTACCCCTTCAGCATGAAATATTGCAACAATAATTCAATGATGCACAATATTACAAAAAGCAATATTTCCAATAAAATATGCTACAATATTGCAAAATATTGTAATTTTAATTAAATAATTTTATTTTTAAAATATTGCAATATATTGTTGCAATATTACAATTCAATAAATAAGTATGCGGCTCCGCCTCAAAAGGAACACGCTTCTCATGAAGAGAAAATGCCCAGAAGTAAAAAGGAATACATTAGTACTTCTTATAAGTCGAGTAGGCGAGTCTTCAAGAGATTCCCAAACCTTTTTGAATATGCTTTTTAGGCCCCCGAATATTTTTTTATTATAACTTTATTATATGTATTTTGAAATATAATGCTGAGCATAATATGTTAGTAATTAATAAAAGTGGAATAACTACTGAAATATTGCATAATTTTATAGTAACACGTATACAATATTTCTCTAAATATAATCTATTGAATTGTAACACTGCAACAGTAAATTTTAATATTTTCTACAAAATATTTGTCAATACTGTAATATATTCAATAAAATATAAAAATTTCAATATTACAGCAATATTGCTGCAATTTTTATAATATCGCGCACTATTAAAATATTGCAATATTACTGCAATATTTTATACTGTAGGGATAATCATATTTAAACCCTTATATTTCGAAAACTATTGTTTAAAATAAAAATTTATAAATAAACGTTTTACTTGATTTTTTAAATTTTTGTTACTATTATATTGTATTTTGAACGGTAAATGTTAGAACACCGATTTATATATATTTCAATGATGTATTATTTGGCTCCGCGCATAAAAAAAATTAAGAACAAGAGAAAAATATTGAATATTAGAGAAATAAAAATATTGTAAATGAATTTTAACCAGCCGCGAGCTAGGTCGGGTATATCACACTCGATTTTAATTTATAATTTTTACTTTGCGTCGTGTACGTCGAGTAGCTGAGGATAAGAATGCGGGGAGAGGTAAGAAGACAGAAAAACTAAATATTTTTGTACCACTTGCTACAAATTATTGTGCATGGAACATGCCATATTTCAGTAAAAAAAACTGCATTACAAACGCAAAACTTTGTAAAGATTAGCTGCTAAGATTTTATTATTATTTGTTTTTTTTTTAGTTTATTTGTTAAAAAGAAAAAAAATTATTTTTTTATTTCTTATTTCAATTTTAAGTCGATACAGATGTTCCTAAACACATTAATCTCTTTAACGTTTAAAATTGTTACTAACTTGATTAAAATTTTAATAAATATAATTTTCTTATAATTCTAAATATTTTATTTGTAGTTTTTATTTAGTAGGAATCCATTGTGTCTTATGAAGTACTTTTAGATAATATTAATTAAAATTAATACAAAAAAATCTGTCAAACAAGTTCGGGTATGTCACACCCTACCTAACAGTCAAAGTAGCAATTTATCACCTAGCTCACACCGGGTTAAATATAACAGCAATAGATACAAATAAGATATAAGACACAATATATTGTAGCTTATTTATGTGTATCCATTGTGAGTTATGTTCAATCTATATTTTTAATTTTTCTTAAATTTAATTAGTTAATATTTATTTAGTATTAAAAAAAATCAAAATATAGTTAATATTATTCATATCTTAGAAAGATAGCACTGCGATAAAATGCTTTGTAATATTTCAACGCTGCAGTAATATTGCAATGCGATAAATTGCAATGTAATAATTGAACAATACTGCTGTAATAATATTACAATGCAGTATACCATATTGCAATAATTGAATAATATTGCAGTAGTATTACAATGTGTATGCGATGTATCATATTGCAATATTTGGACGATATTATGTTAATATCCCAAACAACACGAAGTCGACTAAAAGTCGACTATAAGACTTAACTGGAGAAGTCAAGAGTCGACTTCAAAATCAGCTCAACTAATAGTCGACTAATAGTAGACTAATTCTTGACGAAAAGTCTCCAGAAAAGTCGACTGAAAGTCAACTAAAAGTCGACTGTAAATTGACTGAAAATCGACTGTAAATTGACTGAAAGTCGACTATAAGTAGACTGGAGAAGTCAAGAATTGACTCTTAATCAAATCTAAGTGTCAACTAATAGTTGACTATATTGTCTCAAAAATAACTTAATTTAATTTAATTTATTGCAAAGCTATATGAAAAAGATTACATGTTAACAGAGTAATAGACATAAAATATGATACAATCGGCTATAGTTAAGATAAGCATAAATACAATAGACAATTGTAGCTTGTAAATGGTTAGGCGTTAGCAAAATTGCTGTTACAAAGCCTACCTGTAACAAAAGAATAAGACATAAGAGATAAACTAATAGCTAAAATCATACACACACACACATACATCCACACATATCACACACATACATTCACTTACGAACACACACGCGCATACACCCGCAAACACTAATTACATCAGTCTCATTTAAATACTATGAGTGACGCAATGAAACGCGAGGCAGCGGAACGAAAGAGAGGGAGAGGTTTTTATTGAATTAGGAAGGGAATTAAAATGTTTGACAGAAGTGTAGGAGAAAGCGGCACGGAATTTAGTGGACCGATATATAGGGAAGGATAAGTAATTTTGGTATCTCGTGACAAGAGGATTAAAAGAAGAATGATGCTCAGAGTTTAACTAAAAGAGACATCGCAGATATAAAGAAGTATTGGAGCGAAGGAGGGAAAATACAAGATAGCACAGGTGGAGAATAAAATATTACCAAATTTTAAGCCAGCCAGATCTCTGTAATATGTAGATATATGGTCATATTTACGAACACAATAGGAGAAGCAGAGGAGACAAGAATTTTGGATATACTGTACACAATTTAGCAGATGTTAGTTAAGAGCAGGAATGTAGATGACATCAGCGTAATCAAATAGAGAAATAACAAGTAATTGAGAGATGAGGAGTTTTTGAAAGCAGAAAAGGATGTGACAAAGGGGATAAAAAAGATAAACGAACATAAGCAGATCGACACTTGACTTGCATATGTGACTTGAATGATCATGAAGAGTCAACATGGACACCAAGAATCTTAATAGAGGAGGAGCGAGAAATTGAAATAGAATTAAAAGAAATGTCAAAGGACTGAATATGGAATAATGTTGAGGAACCGACAACTAGCAAGGATGATTTAGAAGGATTTAAATGCAGGACATTATTAGTAGACCATTCGGCGATAGATTTTAAGTCTGTATTCAAAGCAGAACAGGTTGCTAAAACATCAAATGGGTGAAAGAATTTGAGAAGAATTACGTCATCTGCATACATAAAGAGCTCGGAGGACAGAGAAACATTAGACAAATCAGAGACAAAAATATTTAAGAATAAAGGTCCTAGAATGGAACCCTGGAAAACACCAGAGAAAACGGCACGAATAGATAAAAAAAGAGGAAAAGGATAATATACGAGGACTTACTGTGTGTGGTTTGTAAGGAACGAGCAGATTAGCGAGAGAACAGGATGGGAAAGACCGCATAACTTCAGTTTATCTAAAAGTAGATCATGATTGGCGGTATCGAAAGCCTTTGTGAAGTCCAGCGCAATGATG
>NW_017305384.1:128534-133960 GCF_001594115.1 Trachymyrmex septentrionalis | reverse complement strand
AAAAGTAGATCATGATTGGCGGTATCGAAAGCCTTTGTGAAGTCCAGCTTATCCAGAAATAAGGCGACAAATGTATTGTCGCAATTATGAAGCACGATGTTAGAGATGTGAAGCAATTCCGTCATTGTGCTGTGAGATCGACGAAAACCAGACTGACAGGAGGGAAGGATATTAGAATTGGAGACAAAAGCATTAAGCTGTGAGAAACAAATTTACTCAAGTAGCTTTGAGAGGAAAGGGGCGAGCAAGGTAGTGCGAAAAGATAAAGGAGAAGAGGGGTTTTAGGAATGGAAAGAACAATTGAGTGTTTCCAGAAGGAAGGAAAGGTACTGTGAGAGAGGGAGAAATTTAACATATAGAAAAGGAGATCAAGACATTGAGGAAGACATAGTAGGAACATGCGACCGGAGAGATCAAAAGGCCCAGCGGAAATCAGGCAAATGCGCTTAAAATTATTGTAAAGATCACTGGGAGTGATTAGAACAAAATTGAAGATCAAGGAAACGTGAGGAGAGAGGGAAGGAGGGTCAGTAAAAGAATTAGAGGAATAAAACGAAGAACGTAGAGTGTCAATAAAATGATTATTCAGGAGGAGTTTCTGAGGTGCAAAGATATAGAAAAGATTGAGGATTGTGCACCGCCAAGGGCACAGAGATTTTTCTAGAATTGGAGCGAGGAATCAGTTGTAAAGGAGGTAGAGAGGAAGGACTTTTTTTCATGACGAACAGCAATATTCATGTCGTTCCGCAAACTCTTGTAGCAGGAGAAGTCGATATATAATTAATCCATTAACTAAAAGTAATCCTATTAACTATTATTAATCCAATTAACTAAAATTAACAAATTATTGAATAGTCAACTTCTGTATAGTTAATGTTCCATTTCTTTGTTAAATTATTGGGCATTGATGGCTGAAAGATATCTTATAGTTATCAATGCCTAATAAGTTAACACAAAAGTGGAAATATTAACTACCCAGCAGGACTATACTGAAACTTTTTGCGTTAATTCTATTAATGAAATTTATGTTTAATTTGTAACATATTATTCGTAAGAATTGTATTTTGTAAGTTACGTTCGCGATGTGCGTTATAAGTTCGGGCATGTTCGAGAATATAACGCAAGTCGCGAAAAAACTAAGAAGAAATGATGATGTTCTGCCATTGGCTGTCGCTAGCGACAATCATCAAGACGTTTAGAGAATCTCGCTACAATCGTGTTTTTTCAATCGTTTTGGCTGTGATCAAAGTCTCGCTACAAATGTTTTGAAACATTTGATAGACTAATTAGAAGAAAAAATTTTACAAACTGTTAAAAAACCTGTTAAAAAACGCTTCAAAGCGTTTGCAGCATCGCATTGACCATAGTCAAACGAGTTTCAAGATAATAACTGTCTCAAAAAGAAAATATTGAAAGTAAGTACATATTTATATGCTTTTACTATATACAATTATATATTACACACAAACACACACAATATATATATATATATATATTATGCGTACACACGTGACGTGACGTTTTCCGTCCGTCACAAGAGTCAAAAGACCCGACCGAATAGCGCAGCTCTGGCGTCCTGGGTCCTTCCACTTTTTAGAAGGCGGACGTATCTGCAGCGTTATTTCGTCTATTTCGCGTTTGTTTCATTTTGTTTATGCGTCCCGCAGATTTTCTGCATCGGTTTATCGTTCTTTCGTGCGTTATCATATCGCGAGTTTTACAGGATAATTGGCGGCCTCCTTGCGACCTTGTAAATTTTAAATCGTCTCACAGAATAGATGAAGAGAGAAGACGACAGGACCGAGAGTCGGGACAGGAGCGATTAAAGACGGATTGGCCGGGGCGCCCAGCATCCTACAAGACAGACAACACGTGGGTAAAATTGCTCCACATTTCACTATTTGCTTTGGTCCGAAACATGCTCTACCGCACTCTATTACAGACGCATAGCGGAGTGATCGCGAAGACCGCAGCCGGAGATGGCCAAGTGTCGGCGAGAGACCCCATGACGGAGCTGCGGAGACCCCCCCTTGAGGAGTCGGAACCAAGGTCGGAAGCGGAGGCATCGACTATGGGGGCGCCGACATCGAGATGTGAGTTCCCCGCAAGACGAAGATCCGGTAGAGTTTCTTAAGCGGCCGAAGAAAACCCTGTGATCCAGTCGAATTCCGCGCGCCAGGACGCAAGATGCGTGAGTGACACGGCTCACACGATTCGCGGAACGTAAGGCCGCGCGCCAATTAGACACGATAAGGCTCCCTTGTGGAAATAGCGATCACTGGGTGCCCTCGGAAGGATTAGCGCCCGGCACTTGTGCTGTGGCGAGCGAGCGAGGAGCACCGGTAAGGGACGCAAGATACCGAAGATTCAGCATCGCGAGCCTAAAGCTTGAGCGGAGGACTATCGGAGTGAGACGAGCGTCACACAACTGTAAGGTTGCCAATTTCCATGTCTGGGAGGCGCGTGCAATTATCGTTGTCGGATTTGGTATGTGAGACGCACGCGGAAGTGTCATGCGTTAGGTTTTTCGCGGTATTTGCGTATAAGTGTAACGCCTCCCGCGACGAGTCGTTGTAAGATTTTTGGGAAAGTTATCTTCCTCCTCCGCCTAAGTCACAGCCTAGTCATTGTCGTTAAGTCGCATATCGAGTTGCATTGTTGTATCGGAACTTTGTATTGTGGTGTCTGCGTGTTCTCTATCTCTTTGCGACATTTTGTAAAACGTTTCAAAGCCCTACGAACGAGCACGAGGTGCTTTGTTAGTGATAATACCGTAACCGTCTCCTATCTTGGCTATCAAGGCGTCGAGCTATTGCTCACGCAATTTGCGACAAATATTCTTATGTGGCGTGAGCTCGTGCTGTCGAGAATTAGCGTAATTAATACGCACCGCGTAGAGTATCGGGATCCATGCGAGGCTAAAATAACTTCGATCGAATACTGACGCCGTGATCTTGTCAACGAATATGAACGAAAGTCACAGATTACTCAAATATATTATATTTGCTACTTTTATTATTTACTAAGTATTGTGTAGTTCATTGCCGTCACCTATTCGTTTCTTCAAACAATCCTCTATTCTCGACCACGAACCGCCCCCTCGGCCATTCGCGAGGCCGAGCTACCGGTTACAAGTACCGTCGACGTTCGCAGTTCGGTGAAATGTCGCGAGGAAAATATCCCGAATAATTTCGTTAAAGAGTAGCACGCTCACTCGTGCCTGGCGCCCAACTATCAGTTTCGAGATTTTGCGTTGCCTTTAGGAGTGGCCGCGTGAAGACACATTTTTGTCGCGTTTCTTTTGAAGCCACATGCACCCTTGTATAAGAGAGAATATTGGCTGCCAACGCGCAACGAAGTTGTGCCACGCTCGTAAGTATGGTTGACGAGTGCGTAAGATTGACGAATCAATCATCATGTATTGAGTCAAACGAAGAAACTTCATTGAAAATGTTAGGAGAAACACAAACGGTTTTTTGCTCAGTAGAGTCATCAGGAACAGAAGGGCAAAAATAATGTAAATCAGAATCCGATAAAATCTAATTTAAAACAAAGCAAGTGTAAGACATAGATTTGATCTGAGAATTTTTGATTCTATATTGTTTAGCCTTGAGCCATTCAATCTTTTTATTAATTCGAAAAGTTTGCTTAAAAAAATAAATATTATTAATATAATCGAGATAAATAAAAAAGCTACACTGGACAGGTTCTAGTAAAGAGTCATGAAACAAGTTAGTAGTGTAAAAAATGTTATTTCTAATATAATTTATGTGACAGTAAGCATTTTTAAGTTCCAATCACAATACAGCTTTTACAAAGTTACGTTGCAAAATATTTAATCGCTTATAATGAGAGTTATTGTAAAGGAAGAAAATGTTCTGCTTTAAGAACATATGTAAGTGTTAAAGGATCAAATCATGTTTAAGATAGTATTTGATGAACTTAATGCGCATTCTAATGTTAAGCTTGACCAAATTGCACAGTTTTTTGCATAAATTGCAAGAATTCAGGCCGTAATAATTTCTAATATGAGAGAAAATGAAAACCTGGGGGGGGGGGGATATAACATAACTTAGCCCGCGTGAATTAAAATACATTATATAACATGGTTCAATAACACAAATTAAAAATAAGTATTTAAAAAGGCTATGAAGCAAAAAACAACAATGTAAATGTGTAGATATAAGAAACAAATATAATTATCATGATCTAAATAACAAATAACAGATGTCGTTTCGAGCCCGATCGGGTCATCCTCAATGTTAAATATAAACATAATTAAATAGGACAGATAAACTAAAATAATGTACTTAAATTAAACAGGTCAACTAATAAAATAATACAAAACAAATTAAATTAAATAAATTGAAAAAAGAATTATTACAGGTAAAATAAAATAGACAGGATAATAAAATGATGCAATACAAAATATACGCTTTCTTATATGTACATATCATTTAAGAGTTCTTATAAACAATCAAAATTAGATGTTGGATTAAATACTTCTACTCTTTTATATATTTCACATAATATATATTTTATTTTGTAACGTTTGAAATAATGATAATCTCACATTAATTTTCGATCGTCAATTTGCTAGTATCTTATGTATAAAGTGTAAAAATCTTATTGCGATGAATATTACCTCACTTAGGTTTTAACCCCAAATTTCTCGATCTCTGATCGAGTATGCTTAATCTTTTAGCTACTAAGAATTAAGTAATATTCTTCACATTAATCGATATATATACAGGGTGTTCCATAACAATTAATTAATATTTCAGGGAGTGAAAGAGGATGAAATTTTAAACTAAAAGTGCCTTTGCTAATTTTGGCTCAGACTTACCGAGTTATTAACAATTAAAGTTAAATCAGCACGCAATCGGAGTATGCAGGAGCATACCATAGGTATGCCATGGGACTCCTCGCGCTTGCTATGCATTATCCCGATTGAAACTTGTTCTAATTAATTGAAAATTATTCTAATTTTTCATATTAACAAATAAATAAATCAATAAATCCAGTCTGAGCCAAAATTGGCAAAGGAATTTTTAGTTCAAAATTGCATCCTCGTTCATTTTCTGAAATATTAAGTAATTGTCATGGGATACCCTGTATAAAGCGTACGCATTAATACAAGGTGCGTCCCAAAATTTTCCGAACTTTTGAAATAAAACAACAACGGTTTACTTTTTTTTTCAAATTCAAATTTGTTTATTCAAAGTAGTCCCCATCGGACTCAATACAACGTTTGGCACGATCTAAAAGCATTTCGAATGAGTGTTTTATGTCGTTCAAAGGTATGTCCTTCAGAATAGTGGTACAAGCCCTTTGGATGTCTTCTACGTCCACATACCGCTTTCCTTTCATGGACAAATGCATTTTGCCGAATAGGTAGAAGTCACAAGGTGCCATATCAGGTGAAT
>NW_017305384.1:124910-128011 GCF_001594115.1 Trachymyrmex septentrionalis | reverse complement strand
CGTTCTTGAATCGCGTATACCACTCATAAACACTGGTACGGGCTACACAATTATCACCATAAACTTGTTTCATCAAATTATGGGTTTCGGTAAATGTTTTACCAAGTTTAAAACAAAACTTAATATTGGCTCTTTGTTCGAAGTTCATTCTCGTACCGATGTATACAACATACTGACACTTGAGACGCCATAACTTCGTTTCCACTGAACCAAATGTCATGAAATTTTCACTGGAAGTCAGGTAGGGATGTACCTTTCAAACGCGCAATCGAACACACAGATGGCGCCACCCGACCTATCCCTATTGAAAAAGTTCGGAAAATTTTGGGACGCACCTTGTACATGGCATCATGTATATAAATATTTTCTTATATAAATATAATTATACCTATAGTAACTATATTTTTAATCTATTAGGACGATGCAAAAATGTTGGTTTTTAATCTTCAGCTTTAAATAATATTTTAGCTCGTAGCATGCTTTATTAACCGAAATAAAAACCGTTATTAACATAATTAAGTAGAGCGGAATCTGCGCTTTAAAATAATATTTATAATTGGACACAAATATAACTTAAGTTACTATACATTTATAATAGAATAAAACATCAAAGTTTAAAACAGAGAAAATTGACATTATTTTTGTATCAATCTATATATTATATATTTTCATATATACTGCATCTGTATCAAAATTTATTTTCTATTTTGCATTGCTCTTATTCTATCACCGACCCGTCGCACCCACTCTTGCATGTACCTTTCCACTTCAGCATTTATAGTGTTTTTTTGTTTTGATAACCGATTCTAGAGAAGAATGATAAAATAATAAAATGAATATGAACGAACGGAATAAATATAGATATAATATTGAATAATACTTTGTCCAAGTGTTTGTTCATCTTTCTTTTTCTTCTTTTCTCCTGAAGAAGAAAGACTTAATATATACACAAAATATTTCTTGCGACTTACTTTGACGAATTAGCTAGCTGTTCTTGAAACCTCAAACTCTTTGCAAGAAAAAGACTACATTGCATTTAATTGCACTGATTCAAATTTCGCTATCTCGAACGACTCAGATCTTCGGAGTCGGAAACCTCGGTACACACGCACGCACTCACGCATACTACATAAGCTCAATCCATATATCCGTATATGTCGCACCTGCCAACCGTATATGCCAGCCTATCTATGAACTATATTTCCTTTAAAGATGTCAATACATGGGAGAGTTAAACGTCAAGCGTCGAACGTCATGAGCTTACCATTCGCTAAAAACAACTGGTGAATCATGTAATCAAAATTGACGAATCGCAAGCTCATGATGCTCGACGCTCAACGCTTGACGCTGTCCTTTGAAAGCATCTTGGGTGCATTCAAAGAGGGCGCAGTCAATAGTCGTTCTATCCTTGTTTGATTGACACGATAGCACTGAGGGCTGACAGAGCAATTTCCGAACGCATCCCATTGCAGTCACAACGACAAGGTGCATTTGATGCGTTCTTTAAATACTCTTGCGGGTGTGCGTGCGTGCGTGCGCGCGCGCGTGTGTGTGTGTGTGTGTGTGTATACAGGGTGACATCAATTTATGGCCCCACACGTCTTGAGCAAGTAGAGCGAACTAAACTGAAAAGTTCTTTACCACTTTACAATGCTTGCAATAGTTAACGAGATATTAACATTTAAAGATAGCCGAATACGCGCGTTCGCCCGATCTACTATTGCCGAAGGTACGGCCCACCGAGCGCATGGCGTGAGGAATGAGGATGGCATAGCAGGTGCGTCGCGTCGTTCAAACTTAGAGGCTCGCGGCGGTGAGCGGGCCAAGCTCGATGGCGGATATTCAACGCTTTAAAAATAATATCTCGATTGCGAGAATTAGGAAATTATCGAGAATTGTTGGAAAACTCAGTTTGTTCTAAAGCGTGCACATGTACATACACAAAAATGTTACATAAATATTACTTGTTTCAAGTAAATAATAAGAATATTTTAAAATTATGTTATCAAGAAAATATTTTTTGTAATGATATAATCAAGTTACTCAAAAGAAAAAGAATAAAAATTGCGTTCTCTCTTAGCACTAAAATGATATTTTTCTACATTTCTTTACACTACTGCTCATGGAAGCTCGGATATCCGCATGAATTTCATCGAATGTGTAAAAAATTAATACATGAAACAGAAATTATATTTTTTTTGAAATATATTTTGAATCGCTTGTATGCAATACATACCAACAATTGCAAAAACTTTATAAAATATTTTTAATTCAATTTTGGCACATAAAATTAAAAATAATTTATAAAGTTTTTGTAATTGCTAGTATGTGTACAAGTTATTATTAAATGCATTACTTATATTGAAACAGTATCTTTTCTATCCGCCTGCATCTCTCCTTTTCGTGCGAATCTCTTTGACATTCCAAATCGAGTTCAAGTAATCTGACAAGGTAATCTACACCAAAGTCAGGTCATTTCCAATCCTAAACGAAAAAAAACATGGGTGCGTCCAAATGAACCAGATCCTGAATCAACGCCTGAATGGAATATTCATGGACGTAAAGTTATGTTGTGTATCTGGTTGGATCAGAAAGATGTGGTGTACTATGAGCTGCTGCAATCGAGTCAGACTATCAATGTTGAACCTTATTAACAACAATTAATCAATTTGAACCAAAAATTGAGAGAAAAACATGCATTCAGAACATGCGAAAAGACATAACAAGGTTATTTTCTAGCATGATAATGCCACATGTTGCAAAACGAGTCAAGAAAACTTTAGAAGCACTTGACTGGGATGTGCTACCCTACCTGCCGTATTCACCAGATATAACTCCATCAGATTATCATTTGTTTCGGTCCATGCAGAGCGGTCTTTCTGGAGAGCGGTTCAGATCTTATGGCGATATCAAAAATTGGTTTGATGAATGGATTACTCCAAAACCGAACTTTTTCTATCACGGAATACGCTCATTGCCCGAAAAGTAGGGGAAAGTTATAGCTTTCGATTCAAATATTTTGAATAAAGCAAGTCTTTTTTTTTCTATAAAAACGATTGCGTTTTATTTAATCAGGAAACGATAAAAACTTATTTGTATAT